>NC_064922.1:752104722-752405216 GCF_023897955.1 Schistocerca gregaria
GAACGTCGTGTACAGTTCTGCCACTGAGCACATAAGAGAAATTACGGGACGATGACAGATTTTTTTCACGCGTTCTATTTAGCGACGAAACGTCATTCACCAACAGCGGTAACGTAAACCGGCGTAATATGCACTATTGGGCAACGGAAAATCCACGATGGCTGCGACAAGTGGAAGATCAGTGACCCTGGCGGGTTAATATAAGGTGCGGCAGTATGGGAGGAAGGATAATTGGCCCCCATTTTATCGGTGGCAATCTAAATGGTGCAATGTATACTGATTTCCTACGTAATGTTCTACCGATGTTACTACAAGATGTTTCACTGCATGACAGAATGGCGATGTAGTTCCAGCATTATGGATGCCCGGCACATAGCTCGCGTGCGGTTGAAGCGGTACTGAATAGCATATTTCATGACAGATGGGTTGGTCGTCGAAGCACCATACCACGGCCCGCACGTTCACCGGATCTGACATCACCGGATTTCTTTCTGTGGGGATAGTTGAAGGATATTTGCTATCGTGATCCACCGACAACGCCTGCCAACATGCGTCAGCGCATTGTCAATGTATGCGCGAACATTACGGAAGGCGAACTACTCGCTGTTGAGAGGAATGTCGTTACAGGCTTGCCATTTGCATTGAGGTTGACGGACATCATTTTGAGCATTTATTGCATTAATGTGGTATTTACAGGTAATCACGCTGTAACAGCATGCGTTCTCAGAAATGATAAGTTCACAAAGGTACATTTATCACATTGGAACAACCGAAATAAAATGTTCAAACGTACCTACGTTCTGTATTTTATTTAAAAAACCTACCTGTTACCAACTGTTCGTCTAAAATTGTGAGCCATATGTTTGTGGCTATTACAGCGCCATCTACCACAAAGTGAAAAAAGTGGGTCAACTAAAACATTGATATTTCTTTACATACTAAGCGAATATGTATTAAAAATGGGGGCTACTATTTTTAAAAAAAACTCAGTTCCTATCCGTTTGACCTACGACAACACCGCCGGCCGCGGTGGCCGAGCGGTTCTAGGCGCTCAGTCCGGAACCGCGCGACTGCTACAGTCGCAGGTTCGAATCCTGCCTCTGGCATGGATGTGTGTGATGTCCTTAGGTTAGTTAGGTTTAAGTAGTTCTAAGTTCTAGGCAACTGATGACCTCAGATGTTAAGTCCCATAGAGCTCAGAGCCATTTGAACCATTTGAACCTATCTCAGCGCCATCTAGCGGGCCAACCATAGCGCCATCTGGTTTCCCCCTTCAAGTTAGACACGTTTCGTTCCTGGTAGTTTTTTCGTTTGACGCTTATTTCTTGAGATATTTGGCCCAGTCACGATCAATGGACCACACTGCATATGTGGTGTCTGTTCTTTTTGACGTGTCAGAAAGAACAGACACGATTTTGATTCAGTACCCATTATCATTTAAGAAACAAAGGAGTTATAGACTTTGGCTGTGAGCGGGTATTGATTGAAATCAATGGACAAAGTTCTAAATTTGTGCCAGCCTGTGATTCGAACCCAGGTTTCCTGCTTACTAGGCAGATACTTTGACCATTGAGCTCTGACCACAAGGCAGATGCTCTGACTACCGTAGCACACCTCCCGCCATTCCAAATTCTGAACTTACCAGCACTACTAATGAAGTACAAACTTTTCCTTCAACCTTTCACCCACTGCATCATCTGAGTTGATAGGTCAGTAAAAGGATCTACCCTTACTAACTCATAGGAACTATCTACTTCAATTCCGCTACAAGATAAACTTTCTAACAACAACAAACACACCACTGTCAATAGTATTTAGCCTATCCTTTCTCAACATTGTTAGGTCCTTCGCAAAAATTTCTGCTGAATTTATCTCTGGCTTTATCCAGTTTTCAGTGTCTATAACTATTTGAGTATCACTGCTTTCTGTTAACGCTTGGGGCTCTGGTACTTTCCAACACAGCTACGACAATTTAAAACTCTTATACCGATTGTCCCTAGATCTGCGTCTTTCCTGCGTTTCTGATTTTATCCTCATGGTCTCTTCGCGAGATATACGTAGGAGGGAGCAATATACTGCTTGACTCTTCGGTGAAGGTATGTTCTCGAAACTTCAACAAAAGCCCGTACCGAGCTACTGAGCGTCTCTCCTGCAGAGTCTTCCACTGGAGTTTATCTATCATCTCCGTAACGCTTTCGCAATTACTAAATGATCCTGTAACGAAGCGCGCTGCTCTCCGTTGGATCTTCTCTATCTCTTCTATCAACCCTACCTGGTGCGGATCCCACACTGCTGAGCAGTATTCAAGCATTGGGCGAACAAGCGTACTGTAACCTACTTCCTTTGTTGTCGGATTGCATTTCCTTAGGATTCTTCCAATGAATCTCAGTCTGGCATCTGCTTTACCGACGATCAACTTTATATGATCATTCCATTTTAAATCACTCCTAATGCGTACTCCCAGATAATTTATGGAATTAACTGCTTCCAGTTGCTGACCTGCTATTTTGTAGCTAAATGATAAGGGACCTATCTTTCTATGTATTCGCATCACATTACACTTCGCTACATTGAGATTCAATTGCCATTCCGTGCACCATGCGTCAATTCGCTGCAGATCCTCCTGCATTTCAGTACAATTTTCCATTGTTGCAACCTCTCGATACACCACAGCATCATCTGCAAAAAGCCTCAGTGAACTTCCGATGTCATCCACCAGGTCATTTATGTATATTGTGAATAGCAACGGTCCTATGACACTCCCCTGCGGCACACCTGAAATCACTCTTACTTCGGAAGACTTCTCTCCATTGAGAATGACGTGCTGCGTTCTGTTATCTAGGAACTCCTCAATCCAATCACACAATTGATCTGATAGTCCGTATGCTCTTACTTTGTTCATTAAACGACTATGGGGAACTGTGTCAAACGCCTTGCGGAAGTCAAGAAACACGGCATCTACCTGTGAACCCGTGTCTAAGGCCCTCTGAGTCTCGTGGACGAATAGCGCGAGCTGGGTTTCACACGATCGTCTTTTTCGAAACCCATGCTGATTCCTACAGAGTAGATTTCTAGTCTCCAGAAAAGACATTATACTCGAACATAATACGTGTTCCAAAATTCTACAACTGATCGACGTTAGAGATATAGGTCTATAGTTCTGCACATCTGTTCGACGTCCCTTCTTGAGAACGGGGATGACCTGTGCCCTTTTCCAATCCTTTGGAACGCTTCGCTCTTCTAGAGACCTACGGTACACCGCTGCAAGAAGGGGGGCAAGTTCCTTCGCGTACTCTGTGTAAAATCGAACTGGTATCCCATCAGGACCAGCGGCCTTTCCTCTTTTGAGCGATTTTAATTGTTTCTCTATCCCTCTGTCGTCTACTTCGATATCTACCATTTTGTCAACTGTGCGACAATCTAGAGAAGGAAGCACAGTGCAGTCTTCCTCTGTGAAACAGCTTTGGAAGAAGACATTTAGTAATTCGGCCTTTAGTCTGTCATCCTCTGTTTCAGTACCATTTTGGTCACAGAGTGTCTGGACATTTTGTTTTGATCCACCTACCGCTTTGACATAGGACCAAAATTTCTTAGGATTTTCTGCCAAGTCAGTACATAGAACGTTACTTTCGAATTCATTGAAAGCCTCTCGCATAGCCCTCCTCACACTACATTTCGCTTCGCGTAATTTTTGTTTGTCTGCAAGGCTTTGGCTATGTTTATGTTTGCTGTGAAGTTCCCTTTGCTTCCGCAGCAGTTTTCTAACTCGGTTGTTGTACCACGGTGGCTCTTTTCCATCTCTTACGATCTTGCTTGGCACATACTCATCTAACGCATATTGTACCATGGTTTTGAACTTTGTCCACTGATCCTCAACACTATCTGCACTTGAGACAAAACTTTTGTGTTGAGCCGTCATGTACTCTGTAATCTGCTTTTTGTCACTTTTGCTAAACAGAAAAATCTTCCTACCTTTTTTAATATTTCTATTTACGGCTGAAATCATCGACGCAGTAACCGCTTTATGATCGCTGATTCCCTGTTCTGCATTAACTGATTCAAATAGTTCGGGTCTGTTTGTCACCAGAAGGTCTAATATATTATCGCCACGAGTCGGTTTTCTGTTTAACTGCTCAAGGTAGTTTTCAGATAAAGCACTTAAAAATATTTCACTGGATTCTTTGTCCCTGCCACCCGCTATGAACGTTTGAGTCTCCCAGTCTATATCCGGCAAATTAAAATCTCCACCCAGAACTATAACATGGTGGGGAAATCTACTCGAAATATTTTCCAAATTATTCTTCAGGTGCTGAGCCACAACAGCTGCTGAGCCCGGGGGCCTATAGAGACATCCAATTACCATGTCTGAGCCTGCTTTAACCGTGACCTTCACCCAAATCATTTCACAATTCGAATCTCCGTCAATTTCCTTCGATACTATTGCACTTCTTATCGCTATAAACACGCCTCCCCCTCCCAATACGAGACTGGAATAGAAGGGAGAACCGATAGAGGTACTCAGGGTACCCTCCGCCACACACCGTCAGGTGGCTTGCGGAGTACGGATGTAGATGTAGATGTAGATGTAGATCTGTACCCTTTGAGACTGTAGTCATTTTTGTGTTTGCACGACACTCTGTAACCTAAAAGGCCGCCCCCGCTACCTGTGTAGTCACCCCCTGCGTGTAATAGAAACCAAAACCCGCCACCCTATGGCGCAAGTAGAGGAATCTACAGACACTACTGACAGCCGCTCGAAACCAGAGAGAATCTATTCCGACCCAGATTGACACACATCATTGGTACAGACATTAGCAACCACCTGCAGTTGGCTGCATCCTGTGCTCTTCATGGTATCCAGAGGGATCCTCACCACATCTGGAATGACTCAACTCGGTATGTACCCAGAATGCACATTGCTTTTCTTCCCCTCCTTGGTAGCCATGTCCCTAAGGTGGCTCATAACGCACCTAACATCAGAGCTCCCATCAACCAACCATCCCACCCTCTGTGACTACGTGGATCTTGCAGCCTGAGAGGTCTTCTCTGAAACAAGATAAGCGACTGCATTTGTTGAGGGACGTTTTCAGCCACAGATAATATCTGGAACCAGTTTATCAGTCTAACAAGGCAAGCTCCATGGGAAGTCTTTCACAGCCCGCCTCTCCCAAAGGCGATCACCCACTCGACCTTAGGTGAGAGCTCACACTCGATGCGAGCACTAACTGGGCTGGCCACTGGTGTGGACTAATCGGCGGACTCTTGCGTCGTACTGATAGTCGGATGGATCCCTACGGCTGGTCTACAACTGTAATGCCCATCCACTGCAGCCTCAAGCAGCGTAACAGAAGGCAGCACAGCCTGGAGCTGAGAGCGAAGTGTCAGCAACTTAGAACGTATCCGCACACAGCAATCACAATCCTTCTGCCGGCTAGTGTGGCCAAGCGGTTCTATGCGTTTCAGACTGGAACCAAGCGACCGCTATGGTCGCAGGTTCGAATCTTGCCTTGGGCATGGATGTGTGTGATGTCCTTAGGTTAGTTAGGTTTAAGTAGTTCTAAGTTCTAGGAGACTGCTGACCACAGATGTTAAGTCCCACAGAGCTCAGAGCCATTTGAACCACAATCCCTCTTAATACTAACCCAGTTGGAAATCTACCCTACTCAGACAAACAAAAGGTTGTCAACATGCACTACGAAACTCTAGTGTAGACACTGACGAAGACGCAAGAATCCTGTCTCATAAAATATTAACATGCAGAGATTCAAAAACTAAACTGGCAAAGCAAACAGTGGAGACTAAATAATTCTCTTCTCGTTAGGAACTTGTAAAATGTCACAAAATCCGTTACATTCCAACACAAATGAAAACGTGACAATTGTATCTGTTGAATATTGAATTAACATGAAGAAATTCAAAAACTGAAATACCAAAGCACACAGATAAAACTGTATAATTCACTCCTGATTAGGAATTCGTAAAATGTCACAAAATCGGTAACTTTGCTATTGCTGCTCTGTCTTGGCCGGCGGCTGCTGCCTCACTGACTAACTAATGCCAATGAGCGATCATTAGCTTTCAAAACAAACGAACATTTGACTATCAACATACGCTACAAAAAACTACTGCAGTCACTACGTTAATAACGTGTGTATAAATTGAGAATTTGGGTCTGATAGGAGGCGTGCTAGGGTAGTCCTTGCAATTGCAATGACCACAGTGTCCGGATGGCTCAGTGGTCAGTGCTTCTGCCAAGTAAGCAGGAGGCCCGGGTTAGAATACCAGTCGGGCACAAATTTTCAATTTTCCTCAGTAGTTTTGTTGTGGTAGGGAGCCGAGAAAATCCGAAGAGGGAATGATTCAATCTATATATAGGGGGGACAGTGAAGCGAAATAGAAAGAGGACGGCGGTTTCCTGTCGGACAAATATAGGGTAACATCAACACCAGCATAAAATGTTATAACGGTAGTAGGAATCGTAAAGAATAGAAAGGTAGTGTAGAGACTGAGTTACTATGAACAGTTCAGATGTAGGTTTGTTCTCATCAGAATCGACAGCAAACCAAAACTGACAATATTGCCAGCGTTGCAGGCAGATAATGAAGAGACAGAGAAAGCATATGAGGATACTGAAAGGATAATTAAGTACATATAGGAAGATATAAATCTAATAGTCATGCGTGGCTGGCAGACAATTGTAGGGGGAGGACTAGAGGAAAGATGTACCGGAAAATATGGGTTTGGGGGTAGGAATGACAGAGGAGAAAGGCTGACTAAGTTCCGCTATAAATTTCAGATAATAATAGCTAACACTAAGTACAAGAAGCACGAGAGGTTTACTTGGGAAAACCCAGGGCACATGGGGAGATTCCACTTGGATTACATCATGGTCAGGAAGAGACTCCAAAATCAGATATTTGATTCTAGGCCATACTCAGAAGCAGATATAGACTCAGATCAAAACTAGCAATGATGAAGAGTAAACTGAAGCTTAAGAGACTTGTCAGGAAGAATTTGTGAACAAAGAAGTGGGATACGGGAGTACTAAGAAAGGAAAAGAGATGCTTGAAGTTCTTTGAGGCTACAGATACTGCGATAAGGAATAGCTCAGTAGACAGTGCAGTTCAAGAGAGATGGACATCGCTAAAAAGGGTAATGACAGAAGTTGGAAACAAAATCTTACGCACTTTGAAGGTAATTACGAAGAAACCATGGATAACAGAAGAAATAATTTTAGTTGATCGACGAAAGAAGGAAGTACAAGAATGTCCAGGAAATTTTAAGAATAGAGAAATATGTCACTTGACAACTAAATAAACAGTAAGTGCAGGGAATCTAAGGCGAAATCATTGCTTGTTAGGACTGATTCAGCATATATAAAAGCCAAAATAACCTTCGAGAAAACTGAAAGCGAGGGCGGTACATACAAAGTGCAATGAGAATTCCACTGTTAAAAGGAGATGAGAGAGCGGATAGTTGGGAAGAGTACATGAAGGACTCTATGAGGGCGTGGACCGACGTGATAGAAGAAGAAATAGGAGTCGACAGGGAAGAGATAGTAGATCCAGTATTAGAATCAAAATTTAAAAGAACTTTGGAGTACTTAGGATCAGATAAGCTAGAAGAGATAGATCATATTCCATTGAAATTTCTAAAATCATTAGGGGAGGTGGAAACAAAAAGACTGTTCATGACGGTGTGTAGAATGTATGAAACTAGTGATATATGGACTTCTGGAAATATATCATCCACACAACTGCGAAGATAGCAAGAGACGATAAGTGCAAGAATTGTTGCACAATCAGGTTAATATTTCATTCATCCAAGTTGCTGACAAGAATTGTATGCAGAAGAATGAAAAATAGAACTGAGGATCTATTAGATGACGATCAGCACTAGGAAAGATAAAGCACCACAGAGGCACTTCTTACCTTCCAGCTGATAATGAAAGCAAGAATGAAGAAAAATCAAGACGCATTCATAGGATTTGTCGACATGGAAAATGCGTTCAACAATGTAAAATGGTGCAAGATGTGTGTATTCTGATAAAAATAGGGGTGAGCTGTAGGGAAAGAACCAAGACGGAACAATAAAACTGGAAGACCAAGAACGACACGCTCGGATTAAAGAGGCTGTAAGATGGGAATGAAATCTTTCAGAGCTGCTGTTCAGTGTACGCCTGGAAGGAGCAATGACGAAAATAAAGTAATGATTCAAGAGCGAATTTAAAATTCAAAGTGAAAGAATTTTAACTATAAGATTCGCTGATAACATTGTTAATATCGGCGAAAATGAGGAAGATTAACAGAATGTGTTGAACGGAATGAACAGTCTGATGAGTAGAGAACATGGATTTGGAGTAAATGGAAGAAAGACGAAAGTAATAAGAAGTAATAAAAATTTGAACAGAAAGAATCTTAACATCAGAATTGAGGATCGCTACGTAGATTGTTGTTGTTGTGGTCTTCAGTCATGAGACTGGTTTGATGCAGCTCTCCATGATACTCTATCCTGTGCAAGCCTCTTCATCTCCCAGTACCTACTGCAGCCTACATCCTTCTGAATCAGCTTAGTGTATCCATCTCTTGGTCTCCCTCTACGGCTTTTACCTTCCAAGCTGCAGTCCAGTACTAAATTGGTGATCCCTTGATGCCTCAGAACATGTCTTACCAACCGATCCCTTCTTCTCGTCAAGTTGTGAAACAAACTCCTCGTCTCCCCAATTCCATTCAATACAATCTCATTAGTTATATGATCTACCCATCTATTCTTCAGCATTCTTCTGTAGCAACACATTTCGAAAGCTTCTATTCTCTTCTTGTCTAAACTATTT
Organism: Schistocerca gregaria; assembly: GCF_023897955.1. NCBI lineage: Eukaryota > Metazoa > Arthropoda > Insecta > Orthoptera > Acrididae > Schistocerca > Schistocerca gregaria. Next base: position 752,113,556 of record NC_064922.1, read on the forward strand.
ATAGTCCATGTTTCACTTCCATACATGGCTACACTCCATACATACAAATACTTTCAGAAACGACTTCCTGACACTTAAATCAATACTCCATGTTAACAAATTACTCTTCTTCAGAAACGCTTTTCTTGCCATTGCCAGTCTACCTTTTGTATCCTCTCTACTTCGACCAACATCAGTTATTTTACTTCCTAAATAACAAAACTCCTTTACTACTTTAAGTGTCTCATGTCCTAATCTAATTCCCGCAGCATCACCCGACTTATTTCGACTACATTCCATTATCCTCGATTTGCTTTTGTTGATGTTCATCTTATACCCTCCTTTCAAGACACTGTCCATTCCGTTCAACTGCTCTTCCAAGTCCTTTGCTGTCTCTGACAGAATTACACTGTCATCAGCGAACCTCAAAGTTTTTATTTCTTCTCCATGGATTTTAATACCTACTCCCAACTTTTCTTTTGTTTCCTTTACTGCTTGCGCAATATACAGATTGAATAACATCGGGGACAGGCTACAACCCTGTCTCACTACCTTCCCAACCACTGCTTCCCTTTCATGTCCCTCGACTCTTATAACTGCCATCTGATTTCTGTACAAATTGTAAATAGCCTTTCGCTCCCTGTATTTTACCCCTGCCACCTTCAGAATTTGAAAGAGAGTATTCCAGTCAACATTGTCAAAAGCTTTCTCTAAGTCTACAAATGCTACAAACGTAGGTTTGCCTTTCCTTAATCCTTCTTCTAAGATAAGTCGTAGGGTCAGTATTGCCTAACGGGTTCCAACATTTCTACGGAATCCAAACTGATCTTCCTCGAGGTCGGATTCTACCAGTTTTTCCATACGTCTGTAAAGAATTCGTGTTAGTATTTTGCAGTTGTGACTTATTAAACTGATAGTTCGGTAATTTTCACATCTCTCAACACTTGCTCTCTTTGGGATTGGAATTATTATATTCTTCTTGAAGTTTGAGGGAATTTTTCCTGTCTCATACATCTTACTCACCAGATGGTAGAGTTTTGTCAGGACTGGCTCTCCCAAGACTGTCAGTAGTTCTAAAGGAATGTTGTCTATTCCGGGGCCTTGTTTCGACTCAGGTCTTTCAGTGCTCTGTCAAACTCTTCACGCAGTATCATATCTCCCCTTTCATCTTCATCTACATCCTCTTCCATTTCCATAATATTGTCCTCAGGAACATTGCTCCTGTATAGACCCTCTATATACTCCTTCCACATTTTTGCTTTCCCTTCTTTGCTTAGAGCTGGGTTTACATCTGAGCTCTTGATATTCATTGAAGTGGTTCTCTTTTCTCCAAAGGTCTCTTTTATTTTCCTGTAGGCAGTATCTATCATACCCCTCATGAGACAAGCCTCTACATCCTTACATTTGTCCTCTAGCCTCCCCTGCTTAGCCATTTTGCACTTCCTGTCGATGTCATTTTTGAGACGTTTGCATTCTTTTTTGCCTGCTTCACTTGCTGCATTTTTGTATTTTCTCCTTTCATCAATTAAATTCAGTATCTCTTCTGTTACCCAAGGATTTATACTAGCCCTCGTCTTTTTACCTACTGGATCCTTTGCTGCCTTCACTATTTCATTCCTCAAAGCTACCCACTTTTCTTCTACTGTATTTCTTTCCCCCATTCCTGTGAACTGTTCCCTTATGCTCTCCCTCAAACTCTGTACAACCTCTGGTTCTTTCAGTTTATCCAGGTCCCATCTCTTTAAATTTCCACCTTTTTGCAGTTTCTTCAGTTTTAATCTACAGTTCATAACCAATAAATTGTGCTCAGAGTCCACATCTGCCCCTGGAAATATCTTACAATTTAAAATCTGGTTCCTAAATATCTGTCTTACCTTTATATAATCTATCTGAAACCTTTTAGTATCTCCAGGGTTCTTCCATGTATACAACCTTCTTTCATGATTCTTCAACCAAGCGTTAGCTATGATTAAGTTATGCTCTCTGCAAAATTCTATCAGGCGGCTTCCTCTTTCATTTGTTACCCCCAATCCATATTCACCTACTATGTTTCCTTCTCTCCCTTTCCCTACTCTCGAATCCCAGTCACCCACGACTATTAAATTTTCATCTCCCTTCACTACTTGAATAATTTCTTTTATCTCATCATACATTTTATCAATTTCGTTATCATCTGCAGAGCTAGTTGGCATATAGACTTGTACTACTGTCGTAGGCATGGGCTTCGTGTCTATCTTGGCCACAATAATGCGTTCACGATGCTGTTTGTAGTAGCTTACCGCACTCCTATTTTTTTTATTCATTATTAAACCTACTCCTGCATTACCCCTATTTGATTTTGTCTTTATAACCCTGTATTCACCTGACCAAAAGTTTTGTTCCTCCTGCCACCGAACTTCACTAATTACCACTATATCTAACTTTAACCTATCCATTTCCCTTTTTAAATTTTCTAACCTACCTGCCCGATTAAGGGATCTGACATTCCACGCTCCTATCGGTAAAATGTCAGTTTTCTTTCTCCTGATAACGATGCCCTCTTGAGTAGTCCCCGCCCGGAGATCCGAATGGGGGACTATTTTACCCAAAAGGACGACATCATCATTTAATCATACAGTAAAGCTGCATGCCCTCGGGAAAAATAACGGCTGTAGTTTCCCCTTGCTTTCAGCCGTTCGCAGTACCAAAACAGCAAGGCCATTTTGGTTAGTGTTACAGGGCCAGATCAGTCAATCATCCAGACTGTTGCCCTTGCAACTACTGAAAAGGCTGCTGCCCCTCTTCAGGAACCACACGTTTGTCTGGCCTCTCAACAGATACGCCTCCGTTGTGGTTGCACCTACGGTACGGCTATCTGTATCGTTGAGGCACGCAAGCCTCCCCACCAACGGCAAGGTCCATGGTTGAACGGGGGGGGGGGGGGGGGGGTGGCGGCTACGTATAGATTAAGTTAAGGAATTCTGCTACCGAGGCCGCTAAATAACCCATAACGGACGAAGCAAGGAGGAGATAAAAACTAGCCTAGCATTGGAAAAAAAGGAATGCCTGGCCAAGGTAAGCCTACTACTACGAAACATAGGCTTTAATTAGGGTAAGAAATTTCTGAGACTGAACGTTTGAAACACAGTATTGTATGATAGTGAAATATGGATTGTGGGAAAACCGGAACAGAAGAGAATCAAAACAATTTAGCTGTGATGCTGCGGAAGAATGCTAGAAATTACGTGGGATTGTAAGGTAACGAGTGAGGATGTTATTTGCAGAAGAGGCTAGCAAAGGAAAATATGGAAAATAGTGACAAGAAGAAGGGACAGGTTGATAGGACGTGTGTTAAGACATCAGGGAATAAGTTCCACGGTACTACAGGAAGCTGTAGAGGGTAAAAACAATAGAGAAAGACAGAGACTGGAATACTTCTAACATAATTGAGGACGTTGGTTGCAATGGCTACTCCGAGTCGAAGGGGATGGCAGAGAAAAGGAATTCGTGGAGGGTGGCATCAAACCAGTCTGATGACTAAAAACAAGGGAAATCTGACTGTGTCCTGTATTTCAGATCTTCATGACAATTTTCAACGAAGTAATGTAAGACCGCATGTTTCCCGTTCTGTCCCGACGCTCCATAAGCAGAGGATGCTCGATTGTTACTCGAAACAGCTCGTTCTCCGGACATCTTAGTCACTCAAAACATTAACTCACGTGTTGCCGAGAGATTGGGACACCACCACTTGCCAGCCACCAAGGTTGATGAACTCTGACATCGAACTAAAGCATCGTAGGATAACATGGCCGTATCTGTCTCCTAAGTTCAATTCGGGTCGATGTCCAGCCAGGTTATAGTGGTTGTTGCTGTTAGAGGTGGCAGCTCTTTGTACTACATTGCTCAACCCACAAATTTATATACGTAGTTTGGAACTTAAATAGTGACAACACTGCTGTGTAGACACTACACAATGGAATCTACTATTGTCGCTTATAGCACACGTTTTTGACATACCTACCTAACCTCCAAGCAATTGGGCTCGCCCGTCCCACGTCACCGGCGTGCGCACAATAGAGGGAAACACAGTCACCTGTGTGCGAGCGGTCTAAAGTAACGGTGTCACAATGTTTTTGAAACAGGAACAACGGAGTTAGATCAAAATGGAATGTCCCAGAGGTCGTACAGCACTACAGTGTCATCAAGGTCATCAAGAGGCGTGCAGGGAATCGGCATTGTCGTACAGAACAGTGGCACGATGGGTAAAAGCCTTCAACGAAGATCGGTAGATGGAAATGAGCGTACGATGTTGTGGACCGGGGGTCCCCGTTTGGGGGAAGTTCGGCAGCCGAGGGCAAGTGCTTATTGCATTCGACGCCACACTGGGCAACTTGCGCTTCGGAGCTCAGGGTGAAATGATGATGGGGACAAACCAGTCCCTGAGTGGAGAAAATCTCCTGCCCCAGCCGGGAGTCGAACTCGGCCCCGTTGGCGGAAGGTCATCAAACATGCATCGGGCAGGTCGTCCTTGCGTCTCTGAAGGAGTGCGTGCTGTTGCCGCGTTAGTGGATATAGATTGACGCCATACGGTTCGCGAGATCGCGCAAGAAACCGGATTAGCGCATACGACTGTGCTTCGCATCCTGAAGGATGGCATACGAAAAATTGCAGCACGATGGGTTCCGCATAACTTGGCGGAAATGCAGAAATAGATGCTTTACGACGCTGCCCAGGCGCACTTGGAGCGCTATGAGTGTGAAGGAAAGGCTTTCTCACACCGCATCGTAGCACTGGATGCGACATGGGCCACATCGTATGCGCCAAAACTGAAACGCCAGTCCAACTAATAGCGTCATTATGGGTCTCCGCGAAAGTTGAAAGTGCATAAAGACCCCCAGTATGGTGAAAGTTATGGTGATTCTCGTGTACGACTGTGATGGTGTTATCCTAACGCATTACGTTCCTCCACGGCGGACCGTCAGTGCATAGCATTACTGTTCATTTTCGGATCATCACCTGCTACTAGCTTTGAGAAAGAAGCGGCGACACTTCCTGAGCAACTCACCCATCATTTTGCACTACAATGCGCGGATACATACAGCGCAAGCTGTGGCTGCTCTGTTCCGTCGATGAGGCTGGGAAGTACTGTACCATCCACCATACTCCCCGGACTTAAGTCCTTGTAACTTGGATTTGATTCCGAATATGAAGGAACCACTTCGTGGCATTCATTTCACAACTGTTCCAGAGATTCGACAGGCAGTAGACCGCGCCATTCGCACCATCAACAGAACAGGCTCTGCTAACAATGTACTACGCCTTCCACATCGCTGATAACGGGTTCTGCACAACGCTGGTGACTACTTTGATGGATAGTAACAAGTGCCCCCCCCCCCCCCCGCCCCCCCGCCCCCCCCCTCGGAGGTTCGATTCCTCCCTCGGGCATGCGTATGTGTCTTGTCCTTAGCGTAAGTTAGTTTAACTTAGATTAAGTAGTATGTAAGCCTAGGGACCGATGACTTTAGCAGTTTGGTCCCATAGTAACTTATCACAAATTTCCAAATTTCCGTTTAGCTCTTTTGTATCGGTTGTGAATAAATAGTTTCCTTATTTAAGTTCCAACCCTCGTATTTTCGCTATTATACTCTACAACACCAGCAAGAAATACTTCCTTATTTGCTATCCTTCCTTAATAGGCAGAAGTGTATTTCACGTCTAACATGCTAGAGGAAGCAAGCTTGGTTTTGTATTAATTTCAAAATACGCTAACACCGCATGAAACTTTTGGGTTGACAAGTGATTCTGTACAAAGCTATGGTAAAAAGTATGCACAAAACTTGGATTCAAACCGATGGGCATGGAAGTTGGTTATCGTCTTAACATAGACATTATACCAAATAGCTACCACCTCAGTTATCCGTAGTTTTCCCCCTCACATGCATCAGCAAATGATCGAAATCATTAACACTTCGATTTCTCGCAAACTGTTAGGTTGCCAGTCTGACACGTACGTCTGTTATGTATGAATAAAAAATCATATTGTTTGCGTGTTCTAACGATTCCATCTGTCCGAAGCGGAGGATATATCGTGAATTGTAAAATCGGTTTTTCGTAAGCAAGACTCTAATGAGGTAAACCCTTTCACGTGATTTACACCCAGAAGGGAGTCAGCGAGTATATGGGGAAGCTCGTCGAAATCGATACATTGCAGTGCCCAACATGTCCGTGTCACTCTAATGAGGACAAATAAGAAGTAGCTTAAATAAATAAGAAGCAAAATTTGACAGGTAAGCCGCAGAACGTAGCGTCAAATCTAAAGGCTTGCATCGATTGGAAGCCTCACTTCTTTTTTCTCCTTTTCGTTTGTTATACATTCCTGGAAATTGAAATAAGAACACCGTGAATTCATTGTCCCAGGAAGGGGAAACTTTATTGACACATTCCTGGGGTCAGATACATTACATGATCACACTGACAGAACCACAGGCACATAGACACAGGCAACAGAGCTTGCACAATGTCGGCACTAGTACAGTGTATATCCACCTTTCGCAGCAATGCAGGCTGCTATTCTCTCATGGAGACGATCGTAGAGATGCTGGATGTAGTCCTGTGGAACGGCTTGCCATGCCATTTCCACCTGGCGCCTCAGTTGGACCGGCGCTCGTGCTGGACGTGCAGACCGCGTGAGACGACGCTTCATCCAGTCCCAAACATGCTCAAGGGGGGACAGATCCGGAGATCTTGCTGGCCAGGGTAGTTGACTTACACCTTCTCGAGCACGTTGGGTGGCACGGGATACATGCGGACGTGCATTGTCCTGTTGGAACAGCAAGTTCCCTTGCCGGTCTAGGAATGGTAGAACGATGGGTTCGATGACGGTTTGGATTTACCGTGCACTATTCAGTGTCCCCTCGACGATCACCAGTGGTGTACGGCCAGTGTAGGAGATCGCTCCCCACACCATGATGCCGGGTGTTGGCACTGTGTGCCTCCGTCGTATGCAGTCCTGATTGTGGCGCTCACCTGCACGGCGCCAATCACTCATACGACCATCATTGGCACCAAGGCAGAAGCGACTCTCATCGCTGAAGACGACACGTCTCCATTCGTCCCTCCATTCACACCTGTCGCGACACCACTGGAGGCGGGCTGCACGATGTTGGGGCGTGAGCGGAAGACGGCCTAACGGTGTGCGGGACCGTAGCCCAGCTTCATGGAGACGGTTGCGAATGGTCCTCGCCGATACCCCAGGAGCAACGGTGTCCCTAATTTGCTGGTAAGTGGCGGTGCGGTCCCCTACGGCACTGCGTAGGATCCTACGGTCTTGGCGTGCATCCGTGCGTCGCTGCGGTCCGGTTCCAGGTCGACGGGCACGTGCACCTTCCGCCGACCACTGGCGACAACATCGATGTACTGTGGAGACCTCACGCCCCACGTGTTGAGCAATTCGGCGGTACGTCCACCCGGCCTCCCGCATGCCCACTATACGCCCTCGCTCAGAGTCCGTCAACTGCACATACGGTTCACGTTCACGCTGTCGCGGCATGCTACCAGTGTTAAAGACTGCGATGGAGCTCCGTATGCCACGGCAAACTGGCTGACACTGACGGCGGCGATGCACAAATGCTGCGCAGCTAGCGCCACTCGACGGTCAACACCGCGGTTCCTGGTGTGTCCGCTGTGCCGTGCGTGTGATCATTGCTTGTACAGCCCTCTCGCAGTGTCCGGAGCAAGTATGGTGGGTCTGACACACCGGTGTCAATGTGTTCTTTTTTCCATTTCCAGGAGTGTAGTTTAGGACTTCAAGTAACACTTTCCTACTACAATCTGAGCAATTACAGGACACGACAGAATTCAATTAGTACACTGTCTGACACTCGTACTACGGAGAATAAGGTCCTCTGTTAAAGGAGACCATACATCCCTTGAAATTTATGCATCTTCTCACCAGTACCAAATTACCGATTCCTTGCACCTTGATGTGTCCTACCGATTGATCCCTCTCTCAGACCTTCTGCCATACATTTCTCCAGTCACTAATAATATGCTGTAGAACCGGGTCCTCCTCCGCACAGTCCGTCCTCTCCCTGGACGTTCGTCTGTCTGAAAGGATCCATGATCAAAAACACGTCTGAAAAGAGCTTAAGGGGGGGGGGGGGGGGGGGGTAGGTAGTCAAACGGGCTGACTTGGAGCAGGAGAGGCACCAGAGGAGATTTTAATTTCCACTGTCTATACTTTTACAAGTAAATTCATAAAACTTTGTCAGCATGACCAGTTTCCTTTACAACTTGTTCGATTTGCGGACTGAATAAAACTGGTTATCGCTACATTCTGTCTCACCCCTTTCTCAGTTATTACTTCCTCTTCATCTTCTTCAATTGTTACAATTGCTGTCCGATCTCTTAACAACACATAACCTTTATCTCCCTTTACTTTACCCATTTCTGAAGTTTCTACGATGGGCCGTACTAATGTTGTGTCTTTTACAAAATTTCTTCAAAACTCATACTGGTTCTTCCTATCCTCAATTTTTACCAGTTTTTCCATTCTACAGTAAATAATTTGTGTCTGCATTTTGCAGCCACGACGTGCTAAATTAATAGTTAGCTAATATTTACACCTGCCAACACACGCCTTCTTTGTAAATTGAATTACTAGATTCTTCTTAAAGTCTGAGAGTATTTCGCCTGTGCCATATATACTAGATGGAATAGTTTCGTCATGACTAACTCTCGCAAGAACAAAAGTAAGTGGCGTTCATACCAGTAGCCTGTTTCGACTTAGGTGTTCTAGTTATCTGTCAAACTCTCCTGACAGTATCTTATTTCCCATTTCATCTTTAGCTAATTCCTCTGCCCTTTCTATAACATTACCTTTATAGTCGTTTTCTTTGTACGGATCTTTCATATTATCCTTCTGTCTTTCAGCTTTTCCTGTTTTACTTAGTGCTCCAGTGCTCTCCGAGATCGTGATATTAATACAGGTACTTTGCTGTAAAAAGTGAAACCAGTGTCTGTCTTTCCCTATCGCCATACAGATTTCTACTATTTTGTAATTCTCCTCCAATCATTTCTGTTTTGACAATCTGCGCCTTTTTTCAGCGACACTTTTCTAATGTTCTCTGTTCCTTTTCGTCCACTTCATTTGCCACATTTTTATACCGGGTTTTCACAATTCCTATTACAGACTTCTATGGATTGAAGAAACTTCTTACTAAAGTATTGATAAGGAACTCATGGGCGTAAATGTATAGATTACCAGTAAAATAAATTTCAAAATCGGGTCACTTTCAAATCTCCCGTTTCACCGCACGCACACAGCGGAGACAATGAGCTCGTGACCAGCGTGCTCTACAGCAGCTGCTCCATTGTTCGTTGCACAAGGTCTAAATGCGACGTATGTGTTCATACATACTGCCCACAAACCCTAGTGCGCGACCGTGATACACCGTAGTCAACCCTACTAGTTGGAGACGTACCAGTTAGTTGCAGCCGTTGTTGTAGCTGGATGAAAATGGCATGTGCTGAAATAAGGTGACCCGGAAAACGTAATCGATAAGTGAGTTGTGCAGCTGTACCATTACGTACCGTACTGTGAGATTTGAAAATGATCCTATCTTCAAGTTTATTTTATATCAAAACATTTCCCGACATGTTTATTTATCAGAACGTTATCTGCTAATACTTCTCTGGAACCGCTAGAAGCCTGTAATAGTAATTGTGAAACTACACTCCCGGAAATGGAAAAAAGAACACATTGACACCGGTGTGTCAGACCCACCATACTTGCTCCGGACACTGCGAGAGGGCTGTACAAGCAATGATCACACGCACGGCACAGCGGACACACCAGGAACCGCGGTGTTGGCCGTCGAATGGCGCTAGCTGCGCAGCATTTGTGCATCGCCGCCGTCAGTGTCAGCCAGTTTGCCGTGGCATACGGAGCTCCATCGCAGTCTTTAACACTGGTAGCATGCCGCGACAGCGTGGACGTGAACCGTACGTGCAGCTGACGGACTTTGAGCGAGGGCGTATAGTGGGCATGCAGGAGGCCGGGTGGACGTACCGCCGAATTGCTCAACACGTGGGGCGTGAGGTCTCCACAATACATCGATGTTGTCGCCAGTGGTCGGCGGAAGGTGCACGTGCCCATCGACCTGGGACCGGACCACAGCGACGCACGGATGCACGCCAAGACCGTAGGATCCTACGCAGTGCCGTAGGGGACCGCACCGCCACTTCCCAGCAAATTAGGGACACTGTTGCTCCTGGGGTATCAGCGCGGACCATTCGCAACCGTCTCCATGAAGCTAGGCTACGGTCCCGCACACCGTTAGGCCGTCTTCCGCTCACGCCCCAACATCGTGCGGCCCGCCTCCAGTGGTGTCGCGCCAGGCGTGAATGGAGGGACGAATGGAGACGTGTCGTCTTCAGCGATGAAAGTCGCTTCTGCCTTGGTGCCAATGATGGTCGTATGCGTGTTTGGCGCCGTGCAGGTGAGCGCCACAATCAGGACCGCATACGACCGAAGCACACAGGGCCAACACCCGGCATCATGGTGTGGGGAGCGATCTCCTACACTGGCCGTACACCACTGGTGATCGTCGAGGGGACACTGAATAGTGCACGGTACATCCAAACCGTCATCGAACCCATCGTTCTACCATTCCTAGACCGGCAAGGGAACTTGCTGTTCCAACAGGACAATGCACGTCCGCATGTATCCCGTGCCACCCAACGTGCTCGAGAAGGTGTAAATCAACTACCCTGGCCATCAAGATCTCCGGATCTGTCCCCCATTGATCATGTTTGGGACTGGATGAAGCGTCGTCTCACGCGGTCTGCACGTCCAGCACGAACGCTGGTCCAACTGAGGCGCCAGGTGGAAATGGCATGGCAAGCCGTTCCACAGGACTACATCCAGCATCTCTACGATCGTCTCCATGGGAGAATAGCAGCCTGCATTGCTGTGAAAGGTGGATATACACTGTACTAGTGCCGACATTGTGCATGCTCTGTTGCCTGTGTCTATGTGCCTGTGGTTCTGTCAGTGTGATCATGTAATGTATCTGACCCCAGGAATGTGTCAATAAAGTTTCCCCTTCCTGGGACAATGAATTCACGGTGTTCTTATTTCAATTTCCAGGAGTGTACTTTTCTATTTTCTTTCATCAACTATATTCGCTGTCCCATGTGTTATCCAAGGATTTCTGTTGAACCTTATCGTTTTCCTTATTTGATACAGTGGCCTCTTCACTGTTTCGTCTCTCAAACCAAACCACTCGTCCTCTACTACATTATTTTCACTTGGTAGTCGATCGCCCCCTGACGCACCCTTTCAAAGCAACAATAACTACTGATTCTTTCAATGTTTCTAGATCCACTGCTAAGCGCAAGTAAAATTTACACCTGCTCTAGAGAGCAAATTGTTGTTTAGTAAAACGTGGTAAAAGAAGAAATTCCGTAATTTTCAAATTTACCCGAATTTTCTAGCGTAAAATTTCGTTTCGTATTGAAAGTCCAGAGCACAAACTACAGAATTCTACCGCAATGCAAGTGCTGCTTCCAGACACATTATGAGTTGGCAACTGTTGGTGAACAACCGGAAGCTACTTTAACTGCTGTAGGGAAACTGAGTGGTGCTGCGAACGCGGGTTTTCGAGTTGTCGCGTATTGTGTACGGCAGACGCGAGATTGTACAGGAAGTTCCAGCTGCTGCTCCAGCGTTTGTAGGGACTGGCCTTTACACCACGATTCCGCTTAACTATAATGTGAATGGCAGTGTAGGAGCTCCTCTCTAGAAAGCTGAGCGCCTGAGTAGAGACGAAACTAGTACCTCGTTAGCCATCAAAACTGCAAAACCAAGAAAGCGGCGACGTAGAACAAAGCTCAGCGCTGCGCTGCTTTGCAGTGTCTGTGTTTCACGGTGTATTTCGCACTGTCCTTCAGACATGCACGCTTGTCTGATTGAACAGGCACTGCTGCGATCTACATCTCTATGAAATAGAAGAAATGTATTAGCAGTTGCGAATACGATTAGATTGCAGCAACTGTGCGAGTGCACATGGTGGTTTGGGTCGGTTCGGGAGGTGTGCTCGTATAATCAAAGTGACCGCTCACGGGAAATCCCGATTCGAGTCCTACTCCGGCACAAACTTTCAAACCGTATTGCAGAACCTGTGTTGTTCAAAAATACGATGCATGCACTTTCAATTAAAATGTCTTCCCGAATGGGAATAAACATTATAGACGTACCAGTGTAGGTTGCAGACATATAGTTGAGGACGTATGGAAGTTTAGATGAGGACGTGCAGCATGTTCGGATAGCCTAATGGTAAGGCTACAGGTTGCGGCAAGCAGGCAATCCGGGTTAGAGTCCCGGTCCTGAACAAACTTTCGTTGTCGTCATTCCAATACACAGTTGATGGTAGTCCATATTCGCAGTTGCGAATACATTTCATGTATTTCATAACGGGTATAGTTCTGTTCTTCGGATCTGCTTGGATGAATGAGTGCAGGTTGTGACACATGGTTGACGACTTATGGAAGTTTGGGTCTGGACGTGAAAGGTGCTCCAATACCTAACGGTAAGGCGAGTTCTCACGGTAAGCTGGAACTCCGGTTCAGGTGTTGGTCCAGCACAAATTTTAACTATCATCATTCCACTGTATAACTGATAGTTGTCCATGTTAGCAACTGCGAATACATTTCATGCAAACTTTCATATGTCAGGGAAGTCTAATAGTATTCGCAATTATCAGTGACTGAAAAACACATGTTAATTGTAATTCAAATACCGTATGCATAAGGGGTAATAAGTGACTTCTCAATTTCATTCTTTCTTTTTTCATAAATAAACGATGTTTGGTGCAGAATCCTTGGACATAATCTCAATTCGAATATAACAAACTTTCTTGAGATGAAAAGCCTATGTCCACGAATCAGCATGGTTTTATAAAGCATCGCTCGTGCTTGCTCTTTTTTCACATGATATATTGCAAACTATGGATGAAGGACAACATGAAGATTCCATGCATTTCCAAATTCCTGGAAACTATTTGACACGGTGCCCCATTGCAGGCTGTTGACGAAACTACCAGCATATGGAATAAGTTCACAGATATACCATTAGTTAGATGATTTCTTAAATGTTAGAACCCAGTATGATGTCATAAACGGCGAGTGTTAATCACAGACAAGGGTATCGTCGATCGTGCCACAAGAAGGTGTGATAGGACCGCTGTTGTTCTCTATATACACAAATGATTTGGCGGACACGATGGGTAGCAATCTGCGATTGCTTGCTGACGATGCCGAGGTGTAAGGTAAGGAGTCGAAGTTGAGTGACTGTAGGAAGACACTAGACAACGTAGACAAAATTTCCAGTTGGTGTGATAAACGGCAGCTAACCGTAAAAGTTGAAAAACGAAAGCTAATGTTGGTAAGTAGAAAGATCAAACCTGTAGTGTTCGGATAGCGCATTGCTAGTGCCCTGCTTCACGCAGTCAAGTCGTTTAAATATCTGGAAGTAACGTTGCAAACCGATATGAGATGGAACGATCACGTGAGAGCTGTGGTAGGGAAGCCAATGGTCGATTTCGGTTTATTGAGAGAATATTAGGAAAGAATGGTTCACTTGTAAAGGAAACACAATATAGGACGATGGTGCGAAATGTTCTTCAGTACTGATCGAGTGTTTGGTATCAGTACCAGGTCGGACTGAAGGAAGAAATCGAAGAAATTCAGAGGCGGGCTGCTATATTTGTTACTGGTAGGTTAGAACAACACAAAAGTGTTACGGAGATGCTTTGGGAACTCAAATAGGAATCCGTAGAGGGAAGGAAACGCTCTTTTGGAGAAACACCATTGAGAAAGTTTAGAGTACCGACATTTGAAGTTGAGTGACGAACGATTCTGCTGACGCCAACATACATTGCGCGTAAGGACCACGAAAATAAAATACGAGAAATCAGGGGTCATACGAAGGCATATAGGCAGTCGTTTTTCTCTCGCTCTATTTGCAAACGGAACAGAAAAGGAAATGACTAGTAATGGTACAGGTACCCTCCGCCACATACCGTATGGCGGCTTCCGGATTATCTATGTAGATGTATATCAGGAAACTGACTTACTCCTCCTATTTTGGTCTGTTAGTCGATGGATTTGGCGGTACTTGTTACCATGTAACGCCGGAAATGCATATCCTCCTACTTCCATTTATTGCACTATAATTTTTTTCCTTATTTTGTTACCTGAAGGTATGACATTTCTGTGTATTTATATATTGTAATTCTTTTACAATTTGAATATATACATACTTATGCATTTATGCTGATGTATAATTGGCTTGTTTTGTAAATATTATTTGTATTTTAAAACTGGGCCTTGCCTAGGGAAAACTATCCTATCGAACGATTACATCGATAGGTCATGTGGAGAACCAAAGTGTTTAGGATGTTTGGTAGTGTTGGCTCTGCGGCGTAGAGCGCGGGCAGAGGGAGTCTGGCTGGTGTAGGGCACTGGAGCATTTGTGTTGAGTGACGCTCCCGCGAGTTGCCGCGCCTTCAGGGTTTAGCAGCATGTAATTGCGCTCGACTTGCTATGATAGTTTCTGGCACGGTGTCGCGCACGGGAAACATTAGCTGGCACACATCAAGAGCTCTCTTCACCTGGTGACCGTGTCGAGAAGAAGGCGCGCCAATATCCAGCTTCTGTAACAGCGACGGCCGACAATAAGTGATTGTCGCCACCTCCTCGATCGACGACTTCTCCTTCAATCAACCAACAAGGAAGACTGAAAGCACGTAAACTTTTAGAACTGTATGGCAGACCTCAGCTTTTCAATCTGTTCCATTTTGCATCACTAAAATACAGAAACTTAGCATGAACCTTTGCTGTTCATTGTCCCAATAGCATTACCAATCGGGGTCCCTTCCTTTTCCGAAATGAACTCGAGTGTCATTGAAATTCAAACGCCAGCATTAAAGAATATCATTCCATTTCACGGCTTTAATTTCTAAGTTCAGTTAAAGTATTTATAGCTGGCTACAACATTTAGATTACACAAGCACAAATTACGAGTGCGAGTTTGGTTACCATATTTTAGTTTACCTGTGACTGCAGCTCAGCTTGGTACGTATTTAATTTTACTATTGTTAATTGTTCAAATCATTTAATTAAAGTTCAAAATTAAATCTCTTATTTCTAAATTGTGTAGATTCAAGTAACTTTTGAGATGATTGTTGAGGTAGCCCAAGACTAACCTTATTTTATTTTATTTCTAAGTGCTTCAGAAGCAAAGTTCACTATTAATTTCAGTCGCTAAATTAACTTTCAATTTTCCTGTTTTATTTATTCTTTTGCTAAATTAAGTCAGAGTGTAGCGAAATTTATTACTTCTAACAAACATTCAGTTTTCACACAACCCGTGTCAACCTTCAGTTGCCACGCTTTTAGTGCTAATTATATGTGCATTAACCTTTCATTTTCAGTTATTATAGTAGTTGTCCATAGGACTGGCGACCGTAATTTTCGCCAAATCTCAAATATCTAATTAACGCCAGTTAATTGTCAATGTAACGACTGCACATTTACTTTCTTCGTTAAATTTACCCTTTTTCAAAATTAATTTCACCAATTTCATTTGCATTTTTCCTTTCATTTAGATGTAACCCTTTCCTCTCTCTTTACCGACAGATTAACTTCGGTGACGATTGCTTTTCCCAAATTTCCATTAGGTACACGCGGTTTAATTTTTCACTGTGATTAAGGTCGATAAGTGAGGGGGAGGTTACAACCATTATCGTGTAAGATCTGAGTTGTCGAATAATAGTTATTCTATTCATGAATAGTGGTGCCTGCAGTTATTGTAGAAACCTCTTGCTACTGCCTGACTGATTTTATTTGATGATCTTATACTTTTCAGGTAGATGTATCAGGAATTAGTGTACCCATTGTCTGAAGGCAAAACAACCGATTGCTTATCGCGTTGTGTCGTTTAAGTGTTTTCTTCTCCACAGGTCGAATCTGCAGATCTGCTCCTAGGATTCCCGAGTTAATAATCATAACCACTTTTTATGTGGAAGTTAGTATAGTACTTCGACGGCCAACGATCCTTCAAATAACGATGATGCTCAGTAACCAATAGGACCTGATACATCATAAGGTTATGATTTGCATCGGTTTAAGAATTTAAATGATGGTAGAAAGTTTTATTACATCTCGAAGCGTGTAATATTACTAACTATATCGTGAGTACTTATTTGTAGCACGTCTTTCCCGAGGTAGACCTCTATTCATGTACTGCGTATTTTCATCAAATTTTAAATACTTCTCTCACTTTTATCTTTCAGCAAGGAAAGATAAGCACAATTTCTTCTAAACTTCAATATGACACGAAATTTACTACATATTTAGGTGTGAAAATGAATATAATTTCAACACAACAACAGAAAGAAGTAAAGAGTACTGTAGCACACGTTCCATTTACAAGTAAACCTGACGCAGCGGATTCCTTCTTCAGAAATCTCATTTTAATGTTGGTCATTTATGCGAAGCTCGTGCTATACCTCCTATAAAAAGGAGAAGCAACGCCTACCAGTCAACGTCGGTATTCGACAGCCGCAATATCGTGGCCTACTGTAGAGACTGTCGTTTTTCTCTTTGTGATTTTGTTGCTCATATTGGTATGCATACAACGACTGTCACGCGAATATGAAATCTAAGGATTCAATAGGGTTGTACTGAACACAACGCAGAATTCAATGTCACCATACGAGAGGACAACCATAATGTTTGCTCAGAAATGCAGGGTCGTACAGCCACATCACTTACTTTGAGTCTGACAATGGCTTTTTAGCAGTAAGATAAATTTCCGTGCGGACAATGTCAGCACAAACTATCAGCACCGCGAACTTCCTTGCAACTTAACGTATAATGAGGCGCTCCGACAGTGGACACAGGAGTGCCACCACATCCTCCTGTCAAGCGAATTTTCGTTCTGTGCATAGCGTCATGATGAACGTATCCGCTTGTGGAGGTCCTGACGATTACGAACTTTGTCAGATTACACTCGTTATCGACATGTTGTTTTGGTTTGCTTAACAGGTAATTTCGACACGATGTATTACATTTATGACTTGTTAAGACCGTTGGCTGTGTCCTATGTTTGCAGTCTGCATGACGTTATCCTTCAGCAAGACAATGCACGACTGCCATTTTACCAGTGACCCCTACTTCCACACGAATGGCGTTCCATTGTTCCCTTATACAGCATGTTCTCCAAACCTCTCATCCTCTGAAGACAACTGGCTTTGTGTTGCCGATTGACTGGCCTTTCTCCAGTCTCTGTGACTGATGAACTGTGCATAAACTTGAAGTAGCGTCTACTGACATACTCGTGTTAGGGATCACAAACAGAAAAAATACGAGTGTAATGTTGCGGTGCTGTTGCGTCAGTGCTACACCGCCTCCCCTCCTCTCCATTACGGTTCCTCGAGTATGACGAGTCTGAGAACGGAGGCGCTGCGGTCGCTTTTTGCTCGTCGACGCTTTCTCTCTTACTGAAGCGTTCAAAAACGTAACGCTATTCGTGGCTTACTACCGAACTTGTGTGATCGGTCTTGCGTTTGTAAAGTAGCACCGACAAGACGAAATGACCGATTTTCTGGAGCAGAAATCGTCAGCAATGGCAGCCGAAGATCACAGTCGTACAGGCTCACCCTCATTCTGCCAGTGACCTTGTTAAAGATGTTGGAGGAGCAGAACAGAGGTTCAGGGCACTATCTTGCTCTTGTGGTGGGAACCGCCCTTAAAAGGCGGAAGATTAGCAATGACCAACGGCATGAGGATGCAGAAGGCAATGGAAACCACTATATTAAAGACACATAATGTGTATCCGTGGGACATGTGGCCTCTAACTAAGAAGTGTCATGAATATATCTACTTTGGTAAAAGATTCCGGGTCAATTCCAGTTTCAGATCTCCGAGTGGGGACGGCCAAGGAGAAGGTGAACATTAGAAAAATGTGTGATAACATTACACGAGTCGCAGCACGGAATGTCAGAAGTTTGAACGTAGCACGAAAGCTACCAAAACTGAAAAGGCAAAGGCTAAAATCCAGTCTAGATACAGTGGTTGTCAGTGAAGTAAAATTGTAACAACATAAAGATTTCTGGTCAGAAGAATAAGAGTAGTATCAGCAGAAGTAGAAAATAGTATAACACGAGGAGAATATGTTATGAATAGATAAATACGGCAGAGAATCAGTTACTGTGACAGGATTGTTCTCACATGATTCGACAGCAGACCAATGCCTACAACGAAAGTTCAGGTATTCATGCGCACGTCGCAAGCAGAAGACGAAAAGATAAAGTGCATGAGGACGTTGAACGGTTATTCAGTATGTAAACTGATGTGACAGTTTAATAATAATGGAAGATTCCAGTGCAGCTGAAGGGGAGGAGTAAAAGAAACGGCTACGGCAGAATGTGCTTGGTGGGAGAAATGAGAGAGAAGAAAGAATTAAGGAATTCTGAGATGGTTGCAAAGAATGCAAAGATCAAGAATCACACAAGGAGGAGATATATTTGTAAAAGACCCAGAGAAGCTGGAAGATTCCATGGTTATAGACATTCCGATTCCAGATATTGGATTGTAAGGCGTATCCCGGAGCAGATGCAGACTGCTCCGAAATTAGTAATTATAAAGACTAGACTGAAGTTCAAGAGAATCGTACGGAAAAATCAGTGTGGAGGGAAGTGGGTTACTGAAATACTAAGGAATAATGAGAAGCATTTGAATAGCTTAGTAGCCAGTTCTCTTGAAGAGGAATGGACGTATCTACAAAGGAAAGTCACATGATGGGCAGACAGACGTTGGTGACAAGGTAACTGCTAAAAACTCTGAGTAGCAGAAGATTCACTTGATCGAGAGAAGGAGGAAGTAAAACAATCATCAGGGGAACACAGGAATACATCATTATAAATCGCTTAGGAACGAAAGAAACAGGAAGTGCAGTGAAGCGAAGCATAAATTTCTGCAGGAAAAATGTGAAGAAATCGGAAAAAAATGATCGTTTGAAGAACTGACACAGGTTACAGAAAACTCCAAACAACCTCCTGTAAAATTAAAAGTAAGGATGATAACAATAAATGTGCAATGGAAATTGCACTGTAAAATACAGAGGAGAGAGCGCATAGGAGGAAAGAGTGCATTGAAGGTTTCTATAAGAGGCAGACTTGTCTGATGACGTGAGAGAAGAAATCATAGTCGATATGGAAGACACAAGTACACCAGTATTAGAGTAAGAATTTGAAAGTGCTCTGGAAGACTTGAGATCAAATTGGAATTCCTAAAGGCTTTGGGGTAAGTGGCAACCAAACGACTATTCACCTTGGAGGGTAGAACCTATGATGAAGTACCTTCACATTTTTGTGAAAATATCATCTATACAGTTCCGCAGATTGCAAGAACCGGTAAGTGCGAGACTTATAGCGCAACCAGGTTAGCCAATCGTACATCCGCTGTCACGAATAACACAGAAGAACGGAAAAAAATTGAAGATCTGTTGATGACGATCAGGTTAGCTTTATGAAGGTTAAAGACACCAGAGAGGCAGTTCTGACGTTGCACTTGATAACAGAAGCAAGACTGAAGAAACATCAAGACACGATCATAGAATTTGTCGATCTAGAAAGAGCGTTCTACAATGCAAAATGGTGTCCGATGTTCCAAATTCTGAGAAAAGCATCTGTAAGCTATACAAATACGTTTCTCTGGTTTCCCGCGGGATAATACTGAGTAAATTACATTTACGTCTACATCTGTATACGCAATCCACAAGGCATCCTATGGTGCCTGGCGGAGGGCACGCCGTACCAATAATAGTCACTTCATTTCTTGTTCCACTCGCAGATAGAGCGAGGGAAAACCTACCGCCTGTAAGCGGTTACATGAAACCTAATTTCTCGTATCTCATCTTCGTGGTCCTTACGCGAAATGTATGTTGGTGACAGTAGAATCTTTCTGCAGCCAGTTTCAAATGCTGGTTCTCTAAATTTTCCTCGAAAAGAACGTCGCCTTCCCTCAAGGGATTCCCATTTGAGTTCCCGAAGCATCGCAAGACTTGCGTGTTGTTCGAACCTACAGGTAACAAATCTAGCTGCTCACCTCTGAATTGCTTCAATGTCTTCTTATAATCTGTCCCAGTATGGATCAAAAACGTTTGAGCAGTAATCAAGAATACGTAACACTAGCTTCCTATATGCGGTCTTCTTTACGGATGAACCACACTTTCCCAAAATTCTCCCAAAACGGCGCAATCAACCATTCACCTTCCCTACCTTAATCCTCACGTTCTCGTTCCATTTCATATCTCTTTGCAATGTTACGCCCAGATGCTGCATCGCAAACATTACGTATTTGCTTTTCGTACTAATCCGCATTAACTTACATTTTTCTACATTTAGAGCTAGCCGCCATTCATCGCACCAACTAGAAATGTTGTGTAAGTCATCTTGTATCCTCCTACAGTCACTCAACTTCGACACCTTCCCGTACACCACAGCAACATCAGCAAAGAATCGCAAAATGGTGCTTTCCCTATCCGTCAGATCATTTAAGTATACAGAAAGTAACAGCGGTCCTAATACACTTCCATAGGGCACTCCTGACGATACCCTAATCTCTGATGGACGACGACGTTGTGAATTCTATTACTTACGAAGTCTTCGAACCACAGGCATATCTGGGGCCTGTTCCATATGCTCGTGCCTTCGTTAACAGTATGCATTGATGCACCGTGCCAAATGCTTTCTGGAAATCTAGAAATATGAAATCTGCTTGTTGCCCTTCATCCGTGGTTCGTAGGATATCGTGTGAGAAAAGTGCATGCTAGGTTTCGGACGAGTCATGCTTCCTAAAACCGTGCTGATTCGTACACATAAGCTTCTCGGTCTGAAGGAAATTTTGTTATATTCCAACTTAGAATATTCTTATGGATTTGTAACACCGAAAATGCAGGATGCATGGCACCTGCTACCGATATATAACTTTTTTTAATTGTATGTAAATATTTGTAATTTAAATGCTTTCTTTTAATAAGTAAGGACATTGCTTCACTGTATGTGTGCATTTAGGTAGAAGTCTGTTGACTTTTCATTATATTTATCTGTGTTTTTCTGTGAAACTTATAAGCTCTGGGAGAAAACCAAAGGAATTGTTATTTGCATCGACTAGCAATGATATTAGTAGTGCTTGTGCGGTGTAAAATCTTTGGGTAGGGAGTTGTTGCGCATAGGGCGCGGACAGAGGGGAAACGGGTTCCAGCGCTTGCAGTGCGTGGGAGTGTGGTGTCAAAGCTCTCGCAGTAGCGAGTACCATTTTCGGCGGCATCTTGTACGCGCGCTGGCCAGATGTCTAGAGCAGGAGTACGGACAATGGACGGGCGGAAGAGGCTGCATTAATTAGGATTGCCCGTTCCTATAATTAGCCGTGGCTCCTCAATATGCTACCGTCTTCAACAACAGCAGCAGTTCCAGCAACACAGTTTCGTCGTCGGCTCCGAATTTCGTCGTATGCACAGCACTGAAGTAAGACTGTTCATTGGTAGAAAGTATTAAAGGCTAACCCAGCAGCACAACTGAATGTGATTTGATTGATAAGATTAATTTAAATAATAATCAATTAAACTCAGGGCGATTGTGTTCTCATTGCCCCCAGACATTGTTACCAAGCAGAATCCTTGTTCCTTTTTTCTAATATGCTAACTGAGTGTCATAAGAAACAAATTGACTACTTACAGCCAGTTTATTAATGAATAATTTGTCTTTTAAGAATTTTAGCCTCAGTCTACTTTCAATTAACTGTTGTAAAACAGAGGCTTCAGTATATGGTTAAAAGTAAAGCAACTTCATTTTTCATGTTTGAGAATAAGTCACTGGAAAAAATCCAAATCTAAAGAAATGCACAAATTAAAAGTGTGGAAGTTTTATTCATTTTACATATAGCTTGGAGCACATGGCTGTTTCGTTTGGTACATATTCTAGTATTTAATTCTGTTCAAGTCACTAAAAAAGGCTCAGTTGTTCACACAATAATATGAAATCCAATTTGCAAAATAAGTAACGGCAAAGTAAAAAGTGCTTGTTTTTTTCTAAATTTCTTTGATGGTGGTATGCTGAGATTACTGAAAGTCATTGTTCACGTAACGAAGTTCAGTTCTAGCATACAGTTTAATTGGATATTTTCAAATTATTACTCGATTGCTTTTTTCAAGATATAATGCCAAAAATAATGTACGAGTGACTTCTCAGTTTTCTTTATCATTACAAACTCACTTAAAATTAGTGTAAAAAGAAGTGGCAACGTTTAGTTGCCACGTCAGTGTTTATTAATACATGTTTTTCTTTCCCATCATCTTGTACAGGATTTTGGATGTAAATTACCCTAGTGGGCTGGCGACCATTAATTACTTCCTTTTCGTTCATTAGTGTAACTTTTGGATTCATTATCACTGGTACCCCTTTCTGTCCAGTGTTGTTCGTGAGTGAATGCACAAAACAACTTTCATTCTCCAAGTTATAGCCCTGTTGGGTTTAGTTGCTTTTATTTTTAGTAGACTTTCCATCAGAAGGGTCGGTTATACACTTTCCTTCTACTTATCGGTATCACTTCTTCGGGAAAGATGGCCTTACACAATTAGAAAAAAAATCCATTAGACATATAAGCGATCCACGGTCATGTTTTATATCGCAATCAGGATAGGCCGATTAGTAATAAGAGAGAGGTTACAGATTCTGCAGCAAATCGATATTGAGAATATTGGACCATAATTTTGCGGGATCGTTCTTTTACCCTTCTTATACAGGAAGCTCTGAAATTCCCCTACAAACTTCTAGGACCTCGGGAGAAGACTGAGTAGGTAGTAGGTACTATTCTGAATTGAAACTCATGTCTGGCAACGTACCTTTTCCGTATTACAGCTGTTTGAAAACATGTTTGCGAGATAGGTGTGCAAAACGGCAGTCAAGGTGGGAGGGGAGGGTGCGTACGTCATATCGACTGATGTCATTTGACGTCTGTCCTACTTCTCTGAACTGGTTCGATCCTCATTCACGTGTCTGTGAATGTGAGAGCAACATGGCTGAGTAAACGTTTGCAGAACTTACCGACATGATCCTTCTGCATGGCGAAGCTCACAGTCGCCTTTATGAAAATCGATATCCACTACGTCGACTCCATCGCATATACCTTTTGGCACACTTACGCATTCGCTTCGAGAAAGGGGTCCCTCACCGTCGGCAGGCGTAACTGTGATGCTCCAAGGAGACGTCGCACACCCGATTTGTAAGAGACCATACTGCGTAACATTGAAGAGAACCCGTCAACGAGTACACGAGCAATTGCGCGTGCAATGGATGTTGCTCCCAACACCGCCTGGTATGTTCTGCACGATCAACAACTACATCTGTACCACCTCAAAAGTATACAGTCACTAATGCCAAAATGGCTCTGAGCACTATGAGACTCAACTGCTGTGGTCATCAGTCCCCTACAACTTAGAACTGCTTAAACCTAACTAACCTAAGGACATCACACACATCCATGCCCGAGGCAGGATTCGAACCTGCAACCGTAGCAGTCGCACGGTTCCGGACTGCGCGACTAGAACCGCGAGACCACCGCGGCCGGCCACTAATGCCAGCCGGTTTTGCACCACGCGTTGAGTTTTGTACACAGATTCCGAGCCGCTGCATCGACGTGTCCCTCGTACGTCCGTGGCTAATTCTCTTCACAGACGAATGTAAATTAACTACGGATTGTGTTCTTAATTCTCAAAACAGCCATGCCAGGGCAAACGAATACTCAAATATCACACATGTCAATGGATTCGAACAAAAATTTGGTAGCATTGACTGGGTAGGTATTCTATATGGTCATGTGATTGGGCAGTACATGTTTCCAGCCAAGCTAATGGGTCCCATCTACTTGACCTTCCTACAACAAGTCCTAAGCGTGTTTTTGGATGCTGTGCCAGTGAACGTCCGTCAAGTCATGTGGTTTCAGCAGGGCAGCGCATTCGCTCGCTTTTCACACCATATTGTGGAGCATTTGCAACAGGGATTCGTACACAGATGGACAGGCCGAGGTGGTTCAATTGCGTGGCCTCCACGATCACCGGATTTAATTCCGCTGGAGTCTTTCCTCCGAGGTCGAACGAAGAATTTGGTTTATCAGACTCCTGTAGAAACAGAGGAAGAGCTTGTGGCACGAGTTGTGATCGCTGCAAGGCAGATTGCAGAAACACCAGGTGTGATGCAGCGTGTGTACTGCATCATCTTTCGTAGGTACAATGTGTGCACCGAATTTGGTGGTCACCACGTCTAACCTTAATTGCAGTGAGTCAGAATGATAACACTTTTTTGTAAGGAAAAAATAACCATTTAAGTTTAACTGTAAAAAACAGTGTTTAAGAAAACTGATTAAGTTTCCTTTTTAATTCTTTTCTTATTAAAGTGTGGACTTGCAAAAAAAATGATATGCTGGGACACACCTAATAAATTACTTGTAAATATATCGGCTTACCATCATATTTTGAAATGGTTGTAGCACGGAAACGGTAGTTTTCATAATGCGTCACAATTCAAAATGTTATCTTTTCGGTCCCCTCTACAAGTCCTAGAAGTTTTGTAAGGGGAGTTTTTGAGCACCTGCACACAGGAGTCACTTGCGCTTTGTTCCAGTCCCTTGGAACTTTGTGCTGAGCGAGAGATTCGCGATAAATGCAAGCTAAGTAAGGGGCCAGTGCCGCAGAGTACTCTTTGTACAACCGAACTGGCATTTGTGTAGGTACATAGTGAAAACCCCCCAGAATATCGTAAAGTAAAAATTCATTAAAAACAAAAAATGAAACACCGATCGACCGTAAGCGTCGGCAAAGACATTAATTATGAATGCGCAGCAAGGCGCAGACGTATGAAAAAAATCTTTCATTTTTCTTTGTACATGATTCTGTTTTTCACTCACTCGTATGAAGAAATTCTGATAGGTTGTGCTGCTCGGAATATGACGGGTTACGAGTGTTTTGTATCGTCTGTGTTTCGAAATAAGAGAAGACTTGATATCAGTATTAAGTATTTTTATTGAAGTGAAGTGGAAGCAAGTAAGGAGGATTTTCTTATTTTTGACACGGACTGGTGTCCTTGAGGTCGGCAGCCTGCATCTACAACTGAAATGTAAGAGAGAAGTCCGAATAGCCCATAATTCGTACAAGCAAGCAGAAAATTTATAATAATGCAATTATACACTCCTGGAAATGGAAATAAGAACACCGTGAATTCATTGTCCCAGAAAGGGGAAACTTTATTGACACATTCCTGGGGTCAGATACATCACATGATCACACTGACAGAACCACAGGCACATAGACACAGGCAACAGAGCATGCACAATGTCGGCACTAGTACAGTGTATATCCACCTTTCGCAGCAATGCAGGCTGCTATTCTCCCATGGAGACCACCGTAGAGATGCTGGATGTAGTCCTGTGGAACGGCTTGCCATGCCATTTCCACCTGGTGCCTCAGTTGGACCAGCGTTCGTGCTGGACGTGCAGACCGCGTGAGACGACGCTTCATCCAGTCCCAAACATGCTCAATGGGGGACAGAGCCGGAGATCTTGCTGGCCAGGATAGTTGACTTACATCTTCTAGAGCACGTTGGGTGGCACTGGATACATGCGGACGTGCATTGTCCTGTTGGAACAGCAAGTTCCCTTGCCGGTCTAGGAATGGTAGAACGATGGGTTCGATAACGGTTTGGATGTACCGTGCACTATTCAGTGTCCCCTCGACGATCACCAGAGGTGTACGGCCAGTGTAGGAGATCGCTCCCCACACCATGATGCCGGGTGTTGGCCCTGTGTGCCTCGGTCGTATGCAGTCCTGATTGTGGCGCTCACCTGCACGGCGCCAAACACGCATACGACCATCATTGGCACCAAGGCAGAAGCGACTCTCATCGCTGAAGACGACACGTCTCCATTCGTCCCTCCATTCACGCCTGTCGCGACACCACTGGAGGCGGGCTGCACGATGTTGGGGCGTGAGCGGAAGACGGCCTAACGGTGTGCGGGACCGTAGCCCAGCTTCATGGAGACGGTTGCGAATGGTCCGCGCCGATACCCCAGGAGCAACAGTGTCCCTAATTTGCTGGGAAGTGGCGGTGCGGTCCCCTACGGCACTGAGTAGGTTCCTACGGTCTTGGCGTGCATCCGTGCGTCGCTGCGGTCCGGTCCCAGGTCGACGGGCACGTGCACCTTCCGCCGACCACTGGCGACAACATCGATGTACTGTGGAGACCTCACGCCCCACGTGTTGAGCAATTCGGCGGTACGTCCACCCGGCCTCCCGCATGCCCACTATACGCCCTCGCTCAAATTCCGTCAACTGCACATACGGTTCACGTCCACGCTGTCGCGGCATGCTACCAGTGTTAAAGACTGCGATGGAGCTCCGTATGCCGCGGCAAACTGGCTGACACTGACGGCGGCGGTGCACAAATGCTGCGCAGCTAGCGCCATTCGACGGCCAACACCGCGGTTCCTGGTGTGTCCGCGGTGCCGTGCGTGTGATCATTGCTTGTACAGCCCTTTCGCAGTGTCCGGAGCAAGTATGGTGGGTCTGACACACCGGTGTCAATGTGTTCTTTTTTCCATTTCCAGGAGTGTATTATCCTTTACATTTTTTCTTTACATTCATTTTTTTTTACAACACACATTCCATCAGGACCTGGCAACTTATTTGTTTTAACTCTTACAATTATTTCTCTACGCCGAGGTTGGTTACTACTGCGTCGTCCCCGACGTAGAGAAACAACTGAAAAAGTTGAAAATAATCCTGGCGTCTCTGCAACCTGTCCTGCAGCAACTACAAATTGTGTCAGCAGTCTGTTCGATTATCAAACGACTTACATTTGTACGATTCCCCTGTGTGAAGCATTTCCTTATCGCCAAAGTGGTAGTTGTTGTCACTGGAGAAAGCCGCGCGGCGGCGTCGAGTTTTATCAGGTCAGGAACAGGAAATAAACATGCTCGAGGAGGCGCTCATAGTTGGATGAAAGTCGCGCTCGTGGTGTACCCTGTAGGGAACCGCAGATACGGTTTAAGCGCATTCGCGATAGGCAATGACTGTGCAGCCTTACGCTCCTGCGGTTAAAAGTATACTTAAATCTCTGCAATACATTGCATCCGGTCATGAATCGGAGTTTCTTGTTTCTCCTGTTTTAATTTAATGGCACCCACTGCTGGATTCCTGGCGATGCTTAGCTGAAAATTTCCGTCCCTGTCGATAAGACTGTCTGCCGTAAGGATATGAATGGTCTCCTTAAAAACCCAATCTCATAAGCCCGAAGGAACGGACACTGCTAATGACAGCTGTATTCACCATTTACTAGTAACGTATCAAAATTTGTGCTGGAAGGGAACTCGAACCCGGATTTCTCGCAGTATGCGAGCAGTCGCCTTAACCGCTTCAGCTGTCTATGCTCGATTCATGTCCAGATCCAAACTACCATACCACCTAGTGTCTGCATCCCATAATGCTCGTATACAAATCGTATGTTTTCCGTACATGTAGAGACATTGTTTTGTCCGTCAGATTGTCTTGATTTGGCGTTAAACACAATAGGGCAGTGTCTGTATTTTAGAGTCTCTGTAATGTCGGTGCAATGTACCTTCAGAGGCCGGCCGCGGTGGTCTAGCGGTTCTAGGCGCTCAGTCCGGAACCGCGCGATTGCTACGGTCGCAGGTTAGAATCCTGAATCGGGCATGGATGTGTGTGATGTCCTTAGGTTAGTTAGGTTTAAGTAGTTCTAAGTTCTAGGGGACTGATGACCACAGATGTTAACTCCCATAGTGCTCAGAGACATTTGAATTTGTACCTTCAGACAAGAATGCATGTCCGAAGGAAGAGACGCTACTAACCATTGACAGTTTCTTTAAAATATGAAATGCATTCGCAAATTCCGAATACGACAGCTTTTTTTGTGTCTGTGTCAACAGTCTTCTGACTGGTTTGATACGCCCAGCCAATAATTCCTCTCCTGTGTCAACCTCCCCAAGTTGCACTTGAAACCGACGTCCTCAATTATCTACTGTCTTCCTCTACAATTTTTGCCCTCTGCTGCTCCCTCTGGTACCATGGAAGTCATTCCCTCATGTTTTAACATATGTCCTATCATCCCGTCCCTTCTAATTATCAGTGTTTTCCTTTCCTCTCCGGTTCTGCACAGAACCGCCTCAGTCCTTACCTTACCAGTCCACCTAATATTAAACGTTCATCTGTAGCACCACATCTCAAATGCATCGATTCTCTTCTGTTCCGGTTTTTCCACACTCCGTCGTCACTACTATACAATGCTGTACACCAGACGTACATTCTCAGAAAATTCTTCCTCAAACTGAGGCCTATGTTTAATGCTAGTAGACTTCTCTTGGCCAGGAATGCCCTTTTTGCCATTGCTGGTCTACTTTTGATGTCCTTGCTCCGTTAGTCATTGGTTATTTTACTGCCTAGGTAGCAGAATTCCTTAACTTCATCTACTTCGAGACCATCAATCCTGATGTTAAGTTTCTCACTGTTCTCATATCTGCTACTTCTCATCACTTCCTTCTATTTACTCTCTATCTTTTATTTGTACTCATTAGAGTGTTCATTCCATTGAGCAGAGCCGGCCGGAGCGGCCGAGCGGTTCTAGGCGCTACAGTCTGGAACCGCGCGACCGATACGGTCGCAGGTTCGAATCCTAAGCCGGGCATGGATGTCTGTAATGTCCTTAGGTTAGTTATGTTTAAGTAGTTCTACGTTCTAGGGGACTGATGACCTCAGAAGTTAAGTCCCATAGTGTTCAGAGCCAATGAAGCCATTTGAACGATTCAGCACATCACGTAATTCTTCCTCACTTTCACTCAGGATAGCAACGTCCTTCCTCACTTTCACTCAGGATAGCAACGTCAGCTAATCTTATCATTGATATCCTTCCACCTTGCACTTCAATATCCTTCTGAACTTTTATTTCCATCAATGCTTTTCCGATGTACAGAATGAACAGTAGGGGCGAAAGACTACTTCCCTTTCTTACACCCACTTTAATTCGAGCACTTCGTTCTTAATCTTCCTTTCTTATTATTCCCCTTCCTGGCTCTTGTACATATCATGTGTTACTCGTCTCTTCTTATAGTTTACTGCTATTTTTCTCAGAATTTCGAGCATGTTGCGCAATTTTACAGTGTGGAACGCTTTTCCAGGTCGACAAATCCTATGAACGCGTCTTGATTTTTCTTTAGTCATGCTTCCATTGTCAACCGTAAAGTCAGAATTGCCTCTCTCGTGCCATTACATTTTCTAAAGCCAAACTGGTGGTCATCCAACACATCCTCAATTTTCTTTTCCATTCTTATGTGTATTCTTCATGTCAGCAACTTGGATGCATGAGCTGTAAAGCTGGTTGTGCGATAATTCTCGCACTTGTCGGCTCTTGCATTCTTCGGAATTGTGTGGATGATATTTTTCCGAAAGTCAGATCGTATGTGGCCAGACTCATACATTCTACATACCAATGTGGATTGTTGTTTTGTTACCACTTCCCCCAATGATTTTAGTTATTCTGGTGGAATGTTATCTATCCCTTCTACCTTATTTGATCATAATATCTCCAAAGCTTTTCTATATTTTGATCCTAATACTGGATAGCCTATCCCTTCTAAATCGTCTCCTGTTTCTTCCTCATTCACATAAGACAAATCTTCCCCCTCATAGTGGCTTTCAATGTATTCTTTCCACCTACCCGTTCTCTCCTCAGTGTTTAACAGTGGAATTCCCATTGCATTCTTAATGTTACCACCCTTGCTTTTAATTTTACCGAAGGGTGTTTGGACATACCTATACGATGAGTCAGTCCTACCGACAACCCTTTCTTCACATTTTTCCTGCATCCATTTCGTCTTAGTTTCCCTGCACTTTCTGTTTATTTCATTTTTCAGCGACTTGTGTTTCTGTATTCCTGAGTTTCCCGGAACAGCTATGTACTTCCTCTTTTCATCGATCAACTGAACTATTTCTTCTGTTATCCATGGTTTCTTTGCAGTTACCTTCTATGCACCTATGTTTGTCTTTCTGACTTCTGTAATAGCCTCTTTTAGAGATGTCCATTCCTCTTCAACTGTACTTCCTACTGAGCTATTCCTTACTGCTGTGTCTATAGCCTAAGAGAACTTCAAGCGTATCTCGTCATTTCTTAGTCTTCCGTATCCTACATCTTTGCGTTTTGATTCTTCCTGACTAATGTCTTAAGCTTCAGTCTACTCTTCATCACTACTACATTTTGATCTGAGTCTCCTGGGCATGCCGGCCGTGGTGGCCGAGCGATTCTAGGCGCTACAGTCTGGAACCGCGCAACCGCTACAGTCGCAGGTTCGAATCCTGCCACGGGTATGGATGTGTGTGATGTCCTTAGGTTAGATAGGTTTAAGTAGTTTAAGTTCTAGGGGACTGATGACCTCAGGAGATAAGTCCCTTGGTGCTCAGAGCAATTTGAACCATTTCTCCTGGGCATGTCTTACAATCCTGTGTCTGATTTCCTAATCTCTGTCTAACCATGATGTAATCTAACTGGAATCTTCCCGTATCACTCGGCCTTTTCCAAGTATACCACAGCTTCTTGTGATTCTTGAACAGAGTATTCGCTATTACTTGCTGAAATTTATTGCAGAACTCAGTTAGTCTTTCTCCTCTCTCATTCCTTATCCAAATCCAAATTGTTCTGTAACACTTTCTTCTGCTTCTTCCCCTACAATTGCATTCCAGTCCCCCATGACTATTAGATTGTCATCTCCCTTTACGTACTGTATTACACTTTCAATATCCTCATATACTTTCTCTATCTCCGTCTCTTCATGTTCAGCTTGCGACGTCGGCATGCATACCTGAACTATCGTTGTCAGTGTTGTTTTACTGTCAAATTTGATAAGAACAACCCTATCATTGAACTGTTCACAGTAACACACTCTCTGTACTACAATCCCACGCCATTTTATGCTGCTGTTGATATTACCCTATACTCATCTGATCTGAAATCCTTGTGTTCTTTCCATCTCACTTCACTGACACCTACTTTTTCTAGATTGAGATTTTGCATTTCCTCTTTTCAGATTTTCTAGTTTCCCTACCACGTTCAAGCTTCTGACATTCCACTCCCCGACACGTAGAACGTTATACTTTTGTTGATTATTCAATCCTTTTTCATGGTCACCTCCCCCTTGGCAGTCCTCTTCCAATTGGAGGACTATTCCGGAATCTTTCGCCAATGGAGAAATCATCATGACATTTTTTCAGTTGCAGGCCACGTGTCCTGTAGATACACGTCACGTTTCATTAAGGCAGTGGATTCCATTGCCTTCTGCATCTTCATGCCGCTGATCATTGCTGATTCTTCCGCTTTTAGGGACAGTTTCCCATCGCAAAGGACAACAGAGTGCCCTGAACCTCTGTCCGCTCCTCCGCCCTCTTTGACAAGGCCGTTGGCAGAATGAGGCTGACTTCTTATGCCGGAAGTCTTCGACTACCAGTGCTGATTATAAATCAAAATTTAAGTGGTGGCTGAATTCGAACCCAGAACAGAGGACGTTTTGATTATGAATCAAAGACGCTACCCCTAGACTATTGTCGGCCAAGAAAAGTCTACTACTATCAAGTACCGGCCTTAATTTGAGGAAGAAATTTCTGAGAATGTACGTCTGGAGTACAGCATTGTATGGTAGTGAAACACGGACTGTGGGTAAACCGGAAAGGGAGAGAATTGAAACATTTGAGATGTGATGTTACAGACGAATGTTAAAAATTAGGTGGACTGATAAGGTAAGGAATGAGGAGGTTCTGTGCGAATCGGAGAGGAGAGGAACATGTGGAAAATACTGATAAGGAGAAGGGATAGGATGATAGAACACCTGTTAAGACATTAAGGAATGACTTTCATGGCGTTAGAGGGAGCTGTAGAGGGCAAAAACTGCAGAGGAAGACAGAGATTGGAATACATCCAGCAAATAATTGAGGACGTAGGTTACATCGTTTATTTATTTATTTATTTTTGTCATTAATACGACTGAGTACGCCAGGAAACCGGCATCACGCGAGGCGGAGGGCCCAGCAGCACGTTAGACTAATTGAAACTATCAAAAGTATAGTTTTTCCGAGATGAACATTCCGATCACTAGTGAATATTTCAGTTCTAAGTGTGGAAGAGACGGGGATCAACTCTTCATGACAGGAACACGGCAGCTCTGGGGTGAGTTAAGGAAGACACTGCAGAGGATACTGGAGAAGAATTGTCTGTATTTACGATTGTGGACAACTGCCCAATGACGTTCATTAAGCAACTGCCAAAATTCAGGTATGCTTTTCTCGCCATCAGCAGACAAGTAGTGTGCTGCGTGTCCTCAAATCCACCCCACAAAGTTCGTTTTCGCTTGCGGGAAGTATACCGTATCCGGAAAGAGGAGCAATTGCGGAGGTGTCTGATGAGGAGTCGTATGGGTAACGAGGGATAACATCTGTCGCACCAAGAACCAGACACCTCTCGACCAGCTGCATACCGGGCGGTGCTCCTTTGTGTCCATAACATCACAGTCGACACACAGCGAGATGACTGCGAGGTGAATCCAATGAAGGCGTGACCGGCATACTTGCTTCCCATTGACAATAAGGAGGGCACACCGATCGCGAAACGGCACGCCAGTCGACGTGGGGAAGCTTCCCTTCAACAACATTCGGTGACCTGTGCTGCTGAAGGAAACCATAGGTCGCCTTCGTGGATACAAATTGCGTCGGCAATATCACAGTACGGGCGTAGTTCAGTTCAAGGTAAAAGTGGCGGAAGTAAAATAAGGGCGACAGGACTTCCGAAAGTAGGATAGGTACTGAGAGAGAGTGTGGTGCAAGGGCCTTCAGCAATAGGCTTATAAGGCACGTAGGACTATGGCGCCACAACGTCATGTGAGAACGAGGACTACCGCTCAGCCAGACACATGATACAGACCTATACCGCTCCGGCATAGTGGGAGAGTGAGGGTTTCGTACCCTATCTTCAACAGTAAACAGTGGCAAACAAACGAACTCAATGCCGTTGGCATGGGGCAGGCGAAGGGTGGTGGAATAGGAGTGTCTGTGCCAGGTAGGGGATACGTGACGCCAAATACACATTTACGTATTGTGTACGTTGCAAAAGATCGATTGCTCGTAAACGGTGATCTAAGAGCCCAGATCGTAGTTGGGAAAGTAGACGTCGGCAACTGAGGGCAATTGTCCGTCTCGGATCACTTGTGAAATAGAGTCCTAAGCATCGGAGAGAATCAGCTACACGCAAAGGAGCAGCGCTGTCCACTGTAAGTCCCGCACCTATAGCCATGGCGCTCGATTTGAGGACGTTAATGCAGCTACCACAAGCTTCGACGTAGGTGGTGACCCATGCCAGTGACTTCCTGATCTCAGCACCGCTACGAAGAACGATGACGAGTCGTCTGCGTATGCAGTGCAGCTGAATACATGGCCACCGAGAGACATCCCAGAGAGATGTTGACGAAGGCCTCACGTCAACGGTTCCATAGCGAATGCATACAACAGTGCAGAGAGCACTGACGCATTGATCGACGGATCTAGATGAGAGGAGTAAGATGGCCATTGTAGAGTATACGAGACGTAGCTCCACGTAAGAGACGTAATACGACGTCGACAGTAGTATCAGAGTAGCCCATATTGCGGAGCATCCCTTCCAGGAAGTCGCGATCGACTCGATCGAACGCCTGGCTGAAGTCAAGAGCTGCCAAAAGTCCAGGCAGACGACGAGCGTGAGCAGGAGCGATTATGTCCCGATAGCGGTAGAGGGCAGTGCGCATGTTACTGCCGGCCGCAGTGGCCGAGTGGTTCTAGGCGCTTCAGTCTGGAACGGCGCGACGCTACGGTCGCAGGTTCTAATCCTGCCTCGGGCATGGATGTGTGTGATGTCCTTACGTTAGTTAGGTTTGAATAGTTCTAAGTTCTAGGGGACTGATGACCTGCGCTGTTAAGTCCCATAGTTCTCAGATCCATTTGAACCATCTGAACCGCATGTTACTGGTACCGACCAACGAAGTTTGATCGGAGGAAACCACGTACCGAGCTGTCCGTTTAAACCGCGCAGCCAAAGCCGGGTAAAGATCTTTGCATCACTGTTGAGTAAGGTCAAGGGGTGGTAATCCCGTATCCGTGAGGTATCCCGAGGCTTTTGGATGGGAATGAGGAAAACATCGAGGAAACCATCTGGAATCGGCACGAAAGGTGACATAAGGTTTTGACAAATTTCCGTCCACACTGGCGCCAGAAGGGGACGAAATGTCCGCTAAAACTCCAGTGGGAGGCCGTCAGGGCCAGGCGACCTATTTGTAGAAACCGCCTAGATAACGTCATGATCTTCGTCCTCCGTGACGTTAGCAGTCAGATCCATCGTCGCATAGACGGGAACCGCGCCCAAAGAGAGTCTGGAGCCCGTCGTAATGTTGTCAGGGCCGTTAGGTTGTTCAGAGTACGGCGTAAAATAATGTGCATGGAGGGCAGACCCGAGATCCCATTAGGTATCGAAACGCTGCCCATCAACAGTACGCCGGCCGGTGTGGCCGTGCGGTTCTGGGCGCTTCAGTCTGGAACCGCGTGACCGCTACGGTCGCAGGTTCGAGTCCTGCCTGGGCATGGATGTGTGTGATGTCCTTAGGTTAGTTAGGTTTAAGTAGTTCTAAGTTCTAGGGGACTGATGACCACCGATGTTAAGTCCGATAGTGCTCAGAGCCATTTGAACCACTTGAACCATCAACAGTAGTAAGAGCCATGGTTCCGTCAAGGTGGCGGCGAGAGAGGGATGTGATCTGTGACTTGGCACGATTCGCCATCGCCTGGCACTTTGGCGAGTACGGCGTCATAGTACATTCCCGGAGAATGGTGAAATAGAATTCCTGAGTCCGTGGCCGCCAAGCCGCAACCTCCGTTCTGTAACCGACCAAGGCCTTGCGGAGGGCAGGCTTTATACGGAGCACTCACCAAAACAGGGTCGACTGATATGCGTCACGGCCTCGACGACAAGCTGCCCACGTGGTCTCGATGAGCGCCGGCAGTCGGGCGAAGTAAGGTAGGTCGTTGCGTAGGCTTCCGTGGCCAGAGTCAGTCGACATAAAAGTTTTCCGGGTATGCTACCGCGTCATAACGTATAAAACTACAGCTGCTGGACAAAAACCTTCTTCTGGGGCTACTGGTGCGTTCTACCTATGCAGTGTCCCTTATATTTTGTTGTTACTGTTCACTGCGCATGCCATTATGTCATAATTTTAAAAAGATAGTTTGCTTCATTGGTCGCTTAAGGAAGAAGCAGAGGGATCTTTATTTTAATAGGTTATTCGGGTGGAAGGAGAATATAACCTCTGTTGTGTATTGGCTCTTGTGTTAAGTGCCATGATTGCTGGTCACCGTCGAATGAGAAGTTTGCTGCTGTTCACCAGGGGCTGGACGTCGGCGACGGCAGTTACTCGCCGGTGGTGCTCGTGCCTCGTGTTGATAGTGCTGTCTCTTGGGCTCTGATTGCTGGCAGTCAAAATTAAGTAAGACGATACGAAACACTACACCTCTACCGGATACATCTCGATCAGTGGTGGACCTTTCATCTAATCCCATCAGCAACGCAGCGACAGAAGCTCTAGCTAAAGGACTAAACTTTGCCGTCGCACCTTAGCGGATTCCCACGTAAGAAATTATTGAATCCTTGTAAACAGCTCTCCGGTACACATCTGCGATAGAAGCTGAGAAAATTAGGCAGGAAACCGTTCGAGTTCTACTACGTGTCAAGCCGCCGAAACACAACCTTATCCGAGAGGAAAGGTCAGCTAGCAAGGAACTGAAGAACAACGACGAAATTGTGATATTAACAGTAGACAAAGGCAATGCTTCTGTAATCTTATACACAGTGCAGTACGAAGACAAGATGAAAGAATTATTAAATGAGCCCATCTCGAAAGAACTAAGGGCAGACCCTACGGAGAAGATAATTCGAAAGACGCAGGCCTGGATAAAGGACTCGACAATTGACGCTGACACAGTCAAGGGTTTTATTCCCAGAGTACCAGACTCTCCTAGAATTTACGGTGTATCGAAGATACATAAGGAAAGTTATCCTTTGAGGTCAATAGTGAATGGGATCATTTCGCCTACTTATAGTTTGGCAAAGTATCTAGCCTGCAAATTACGACGTCTAGTTGGCAGGACGGACTCTTACGTGGAGAACTCGACGCACTTTATAGAACGCCTAAAGGGAGAAACAATTTTACCTAGGGACATCATGGTCAGCTTTGACGTGAAGTCACTATTTACGAACGTTCTAGTAGATGAAACTACCCGCATCCTTCAGGAGCATGTCCCGCCACACATTTGCGACCTGCTAGAGTTGTGCCTGACAGCAACGTACTTAAAATAGCAAGGAAAATACTACGAGCAGACAGACGGCGTAGCAGTCGGGTCTTCCCTATCTCCGCTGGCAGCCGACATTTTCGTGGAAGCCTCTGAAGCAACGGCCCTTCGTTCAGTTCCTTTACATCCACGTTGCTGGTTCAGATACGTGGACGACACGATCGCTATATGGCCTCATGATGAAACGGAGCCACACAAGTTTCACGAATATTTGAACAACATGCACGGGAAGATACAGCTCACGCTCGAATTAGAGAAGAATGGTGCAATTCCATTTCTAGACGTCGAAATATATAGGACAATGCATGGGACACTGGAACACAGAGCATATCTCAAGCCTATACATACAGACAAGTATCTGCACTCCCAATCCTACCACCATCCAGCGCAGGAGAACTCTGTTATCCGTTCTTTTGCAATCCGTGAGCAGCGCCTAAGTGACGCTCAAAACATTACACCTGAGCATAAAAGGCTACGCACAACGTTTCTAGCCCATTGCTACAGCCCTACGTCGATCCACACAGCTTTGTCGACGAACATAAGTAAGAAAGATAAGCAAGAAATAGACAAACTGCAGCCAACAGTGCGCTTACCTTATTTGAAAAATGTTACTCACCGAATAGGCAAACATCTTCGCCGCGTTGGGGTGCAGCCAGTCTTCTATAGTGGTCGCAGGATCCAGGACCTGCTGGGCTCCACTAAGGACAAGATGGATGCATTACACATTGCAGGCGTGTACAAGGTGGAATGCGAATGTGCAGAGGCATACATCGGCGAGACTGGCAGGCGAACAGCAACGCGAATTCGGGAACACGAGCGCTATATTCGTCTAGGGCAACACAACAAATCTGCTGTGGCAGAACATCAGCAAGACTGCGAAAAAGAAACAAAATTCGGCGGAGCCTGTGTATTGGCCAAGTAGCCGGTTGTGACGAAACGCAAAATCAGAGAGGCCACTGAAATATTTAAACACTCTAATAAGATAAATAGGGAGGATGGACTCAGGCTTGCCCCATATTGACTGCCAGCAATCAGAGCCCAACAGATCGCACTGTCAACACGAGGCACGAACACTACCGGCGAGTAGCTGCAGTCCCGACGTCCAGCCTTTGGTAAATAGCAGCCAACTTCTCATTCGACGGTGACCACCAGTCATGGCACTTAACACAAGACCCAATAGACAGCAGAGGTTACATTCTCCCTCCATCCGAATAATATAACAAAATAAAGTTCCCTCTCCTTCTTCCTTAAGCGAACAGTGACAGGAACCACCTTTTTTAAAATTATGATGTAATGGCATGCGCAGTGAACGGTAACAACAAAATATAAGGGACACTGCATAGCTATAACGCACCAATAGACACAGAAGAAGGCCGCTGTAACCGTGTCTGTAACGTTGGTTTTTCTCCAGCAGTAGTAGTTTTATACATTATGACGCAGTACCACACCCAGAAA
Source organism: Schistocerca gregaria (assembly GCF_023897955.1). NCBI lineage: Eukaryota > Metazoa > Arthropoda > Insecta > Orthoptera > Acrididae > Schistocerca > Schistocerca gregaria. The sequence goes on from NC_064922.1 coordinate 752,151,507, forward strand.
ACTTTGATGTCGAAGGTGGATCGTGTTGTAACGGCGACCGGAACGGTCGTGGAGTTAAAGTGACGGAAAGCGCGACGGGACCAGCGGAGCGGCCCGCGAACAACAACACAACGGCAGAGGACGGACACGACCAACGAAGGACAGAACGAACAACAACAAGATCGAAACAACGAGTCACAAGAAAACCTAACAACCACGACCACTCGTACACAGAACAAGAAAGTAAATAAACTGTGTAAGGCAAGGCGATGTGTCCAGAGACGTATGCAAGGTTAGACTAGCTGTTTTTTTCTTTATTGTGATTTCATTCCCCTGCCCCATATGGGCAGGGGAGGGCTGTCAGCGGCACAATCCGCCACTCTTCAGCCGAGTGACACTACATCTAAAACAAGAATAAAATGATACATACATAAGGAGATAAAAAAGGGGAACATAAAACAGAGTAAGGGGAGAAAATGGAGGTAAAATATACACTGACATGGAGACGTTCATGGGGGGACAGTTAAAAAAAATCACCAGAAAGTTAAAAAACACAATTGGCGATTCTTGAAACACAGAGAAGACAGTGAATGCGCAGGTACAGGTTAAAAGTCGGCCACAGTAGTAAAAACACTCCGGAACAACACACTTAAAACCCCCTTGGAGCACACACAACGAACAATAAAAACTGCCAGGGAAAATGTCAGAGAGTATGAAAAAGGAGGGGAGAGCAAGGGGCAGCTGGGGAAGCGGCGGGATGAAGAGAGGAGGGGCATCAGTGGGTTCACGAAGAGGCAGGAGACACGTGGGGTGGGAGAGGAAGAGGGAAGACAGGGCAGGAGGGAGCGCAGAGACACTGGAAGGAGGCACAAGAGATGGAGGGAAAGTAGGATGGGGAAGCCGCTCAGGAGAAGGGAGGGGACTAGCTGGTTGAGGGAGTGGCAAGCGCTTAAGTACTCTATCGGTGGCATCACTATTGGCTGCTGGAACCACATGTTCCTGTGGCGCCCTCACACTAAATGCGGGCCAGGAGGCGCGCGCCTCCAGAGCTGACGGCGCGATGGTGCAGAAACCTCTAGGGGCCCTCGACGTCCATGACGTCTGGCGGAGATTCAAATTCCTCGGCGCGCGGTAGCAGAGATCGTGTTCAGTTTCCTTGATCCACTACCGCGCCACCTCCTCTGGCGGCAGATATATGCGTCACGGTCAGAGAATGCAGTGGGCCAGACTTCAACAGCCTGCACCCAAGCCGGCCAGTGTGGCTGAGCGGTTCTAGGCGCTGCAGTCTGGAACCGCGCGACTGCTATGGTAGCAGGTTCGAATCCTGCCCCGGGCATGGATGTGTGTGATGTCCTTAGGTTAGTTAGGTTTAAGTAGTTCTAATTTCTAGAGGACTGATGACCTCAGCTGTTAAGTCCCCTAGTGCTCAGAGCCATTTGAACCATTTGCACCTGCACCCAACTGACAATACCGCAGACGACATAACACGATTGAGTCAGCTGGAAGAATGCTAGTGAAATGCGAACCCCAGTAGATCGCTATGAACATGCTCCCAAGAATCCACTAGTCTGAGATGCATCGCTAGCGCCGCCTACAGAGAACGACGTGGCATTTGGTCCTTGGATGCCTGTGTGCAGCTGAAATCGCCTGCCATTACCAATGTATCACGCCAACCCAGGAAGAGAGGAGTGACTGTCTCTGATAAGAAGGTCGAACGTTCATGGTGACGACACTAACAAGATGGCGTATAGACACTGACGATCCTGAAGCGCCGGCAGGGTTGGCCGAGCGGTTCTGGGCGCTACAGTCTGGAACAGCAAGACCGCTACGGTCGCCGGTTCGAATTCTGCCTCGGGCATGGATCTGTGTGACGTCCTTAGGTTAGTTAGGTTTAAGTCATTCTAAGTTCTAGGGAACTGATGACCTCAGAAGTTAAGTCCCATAGTGCTGAGAACCATTTGAACCATTTTATCCTGAAGGCACTAAATGTGAAAGCCATGCCTCTGGCATCATGAATATAGGCAATTGAATCAGCGAGGATACCGTCACGTAAGAGGATCGTCACCCTCTACCAGTAGGGAAAGCATGAGAGACATGTGCTGCAAAACCATGGGGAGCACAGAATGTTGCAACTTGCACCTCCTGATGGAGAGCTATGTCAACGTCCACGGCATAGAGCATGTCATGGAGTAAATGTTGCGTATGCGAATAGTGTTGATATTGACCATAGCATGAGATAATACTGGACGGCTGCCATCGCCAGGAGGACACGTGATTCAAACAGGGGGGTAATCACAGGGAACTCTCTTTTAGGCTCCCACGGAAGGGCCCGTCATCAGTGTGACGGGGAGGGAGCCAACCCCACCAAGTGGGGTCCATCGTTCTGTACACTTCCAGAATGTCCATCGTCAGCATCGACGTCGTCCGCCCAGGAGACATACTTGTCACCAGGCCGGTTCAATGGAACATTATCAGAGGTGTGCCCACAGATAGCGTCAGACACAGAAAGTGAGGCTACCGCATCAGAGGCAGGCGGGGGTGGTCGATGTCCGGACGTGGACGCTGACTGGAGATGGAGGCAGGGAAGGACGTCGCGTCGTCAGCTACAGGGCATCAGAGGACAGCGCACCATCAGTAGCAGAGTCATCCTGTGCAGACTTCCGATGGACGCAGTCATCAGAAGGGATACGGCGCTGTCTATTCCGTTTAGTCGGCGACCGTTGCTTCCCAGCAGGCTATTCCGTGTCGGATGGCGGACGGCTATCGTCCGACATGGGGCCAGATGGCAGAAACGCGGAGATAGGAACAGCTCCATGATCAACAACCATGAGGTCGAGACAGGCAGCTTGTTCCTGCTGACAGTAGTCGTTCATTTGTATTGCCTGCGGCAGGGGTGTAGGAGAGACAGGCGAAACGTCCGCCGTGTCGTCGAGAGGAGCCGACGCCGGTACTGACTGATTCAGAGGGGGCGTAGCAGGCAGCACCGCCACAGACGCGTAAGACAGAGGTACCACAGTGGGCGCCGCATTAGGAGCGACGTCTCCGATCGGCGTCTGAACCAGTCTATTTGGGAGACATTCAGAATGCGCGTGGCCTTCTTGGCCACAACCTGAACAGGCGCGCGCCTGGCCATCGTACATGACGACAGCCCTGCAACCGGCAATAGCCAAGTTGGAAGGAACGTGTTTCCGTAGTTCAATTATAATCTGATGAGCACCACTGAGGACACGGTGCGCTTCGAACGTCTTCCACGTTTCTGCTACGTGACTGCCGACGTTGCCGCAAGGTTTAAAAGCGGCCACCACAACATCCGACGGTACTTCAAACGGGAGTTCGAAAACCCGCAACGTTCGGAGGGCAAAACCAGAGTGATCAACCACGACAGTCCCTCTATGTCGGTCAGAGTATCGGAAGTTGAAATCGTTAGCGTGACGCTGCACAACGTCGACGCACAGCCTCGTCAATCGCCAGCTTTATGTACGCAGTAGTACTGAGGATCGAAAAATGTATTGCGAGAACATCTTGTGCCGGAAGACGCGTTTCTTCATATACAAGACTTTCAACATCACACGCCTTCGGTCGTTTGTGATCTAGCGTAAAAGTTTATTTAATTGTCGCTTGGCGGTAAGAAAAAGCCATGACGATCAATGAAATCGGACTCGGAAACAAGCCACTACGCGGATGAAAACAAACGCGCGCTCACTAGCAAGTAGCAAAACAAGAAAGACGGAAACAAGGAGCGTGTACCCCACCCCAGCCAAAGGCCGACTACCCCTAGACCATCGGTACGATTGTACGACGGTTATATGATTAACTAGTAACGTAGGAAAATTTGTGCGAGCGGTCACCTTAAAAGTTTTGACTATCGGTACACGACTCATGTCCCGACCCAAACTCTCATATGTCTTAGTTTCTACGTCCCATAATGCTTGCATGCAAACCGAATGATTCTCGAGCTGGCCGGGGTGGCCGAGCGGTTCTAGGCGCTACAATCCAGAACCGCGCGACGGCTATGGTCGCAGGTTCAAATCCTGCCTTGGGCATGCGTGTGTGTGATGTCCTTAGATTCGTTAGGTTTAAGTAGTTCTAAGTTCTAGGGGACTGATGACCTTAGAAATTAAATCCCTTAGTGCTCAGAACCATTTGAACCATTTGATTCTCACGCAGCGAGAGTCATTGTTCTGCTCGTCAGATTGCCTTGCTTTGGGGTTGAAGACGGTAGGGCAGTGTCTATATTTTACAGTGTCTATATAGATAGATGCAATGTTGCATCGTACATGCATGCATGGATGGCAATGAAAATCTCACCAATAGATGGCGCTGTCAGGGTCTTAAAGTAAATTTGGTCGGCTACAATTGACAGACGAATCGCAATACGACGGCTATGGTTTGAATTACATATGTCGCCATTTGTACTATCCACTTTGCATGACTACATAACTTCGGTAGTCAACAGTTGTGGCACTGTTAGGTAAGACCTTCCACCGAAGCTAGGGCGTACCGTATCGGATGGGAGAAATCGGTTTTTAAATATCCTGAGGCCAGAAACCGCACAAACAGCAAAATGACGTCGGTTTTTAATTGTCCTGGACCCAAAACCCGCATAGGAAGCAAAATGACATCCGTTTCTAATTGCAGTGCAGTATGCTGCCACGAACTGAAATCAAGAAACAACATATTCCACAACACATCAGTGTGTCGGTGGCTACGTTCAGAATGCGTTGCTAGGTTCGTAATATCAGCAACGAACGCAACATCATTCAGATAACCTCGCAGCCGGAAATAACACGGATTAAGATCAGATGACCTGGACAGTCAGGCTGTAGGGACCTGACGGTTTATAATTCTAGTATTTCCGAAACTCCTATGCTGCAGGCGCTTCATTTGCTGTACAATGGGCGGAGGAACGCTATCTTCCATAAAAATGATACTCCACACACTCTCTCTCTCTGTCTCTCTCTCTCTCTCTCTCTCTCTTGAAGGGTTGGAATGACGCTGGTGCGCAAAAGACTGTAACAGTACAGGTTACGGAACACGCACGACTCATCTCCTCGAAAAAATACAGCCCTAGAATAAACGATACCGTCAACCCGAACCACACAATCACCTTTGCAGAATAAAGTGATACAGGTTGATGTGCGTGCGGATTTTTCGTTGCCCATATTCTGCAATTTCGCTTATTGACGTGTTCTTGGAAACGGGCTTCCTCTGCCCACAGAATCTTCGATGGCCGTTCATTGTTCACTTCCACACGATCAAGAAATTCCAGACCGAATCGTGCTGGCAGGTCAACAGGAAGGAACCTCTGAATATGGGTGATTTTGCATGGATAGCAGTGCAGGATGTCGCGTAGGATTTTATGCCCCGTGCCGGCAGGTATGTTCAACGTCTGGTCAGTTCCCTGTGCACTTCATATTTTCACGCCACCGTTCGATCAATCTTGCAATGCTGTGGCCACATCTTCGACAGACGTCGGATCAACTACTTTCCTCCCTCTGCCACATTTCATTTCAAAATAACCTGTCGTTTCCATTTTTCCCACATAGCGTTTCTCTCTGCGTCAATAACATGCAGCTGAAATTTGACGTCATTCTGAGCAGTGGTCGTTTTCATACAACGTTTTGAAACTGTAACTTTAGTTATGGATACTATATATATAAACAAACACTGTCCGAACTGGCATTGAAGGCCCGACGGTACCGATGCCGTGTCATCCTCAGCGCTTAGTGTCAGCGGATGCGGATACAGATGAGCATGTGGTCATCACACCGCTCTCCCAGCCTTGCCAGTTTTCGTGTCCGGTGTCGCCGCTTCTCAGTCAGGTAGCTCCTCAACTGGCCTCACAAGGGCTGAGAGCACCCCGCTTGCCAACAGCATTCAGCAGGCCCGGACGGTGACCCATCCAATTGCAAGCCAACAGCGCTTGACTTCAGCGACCTGACAGGAACCAGTGTTACCACTGCGGTAAGGCCCAACTATATTCAGTGCTAACCGATGAGTATTGGTACATAATAATTGTTGTTGTGGTCTTCAGTCCTGAGACTGGTTTGATGCAGCTCTCCATGCTACTCTATCCTGTGCACGGTTCTTCATCTCCCAGTACCTACTGTAACCTACATTCTTCTAAATCTGTTTAGTGTATTCATCTCTTGGACTCCCTCCACGATTTTTAGCCTCCACGCTGCCTTCCAATACTAAATTTTCGATCCCTTGATGCCTCAGAATATGTCCTACCTACCGATCCCTTGTTCTAATCAAGTTGTGCCACAAATTTCTCTTCTCTCCAGTTCTGTTCAATGCCTCCTCATTAGTTATGTGATCTACCCATCTAATCTTCGGTATTCTTCTGTAGCACCACATTTAGAAAGCTTATATTCTCTTCTTGTCCAAACTACCAGGTGATAAAAAGGTCAGTATAAATTTGAAAACTTAATAAACCACGTAATAATGTAGACAGAGCGGTAAAAATTGACATACATGCTTGGAATAACAACCCATATTGTTAGAAGCGTAAAAGATCTCTTGCGTGCGTCGTTTGGTGATGATCGTGTGCTCAGCCGCCACTTTCGTCATACTTGGCCTCGCAGGTCCCCAGACCTGAGTCCGTGCGATTATTGGCTTTGGGGTTACCTGAAGTCGTAAGTGTATCGTGATCGACCGACATCTCTATGGATGCTGAAAGACAACATCCGACGCCAATGCCTCACCATAACTCCTCACATGCTTTACAGTGCTGTTCACAACATTATTGATCGACTACAGCTATTGTTGAGGAATGATGGTGGACATATTGAGCATTTCCTGTAAAGAACATCATCCTTGCTTTGTCTTACTTTGTTATGCTAATTATTGCTATTCTCATCAGATGAAACGCCATCTGTCGGACATTTTTTGAACGTTTGTATTTTTTTCTGCTTCTAATAAAACCCAATGTCATTCAAGCATGTGTGTCAATTTGTACCTCTCTATCTACATTATTCCGTGATTTATTCAGCTTTCAAATTTATTCTGACTTTTTGATCACCCGGTATTTATCGTCCATGTTTCACTTCCGTACATGGCTACACCCCATACAAATACTTTCACAAACGACTTCCTGACACTTAAATCTACACTCAATGTTAACAAACTTCTCTTCTTCAGAAACGCTTTCCTTGCCATTGCCACTCTACCTTTTATATCCTCACTACTTGGACCATCATCAGTTATTTTGCTCCCCTAATAGCAAAACTCATTTACTGCTTTAAACGTCTCATTGCCTAATCTATTTTCCCGCAGCACCACCCGATTTAATTCGACTACGTTCCATTATCCTCGTTTTGCTTTTGTTGATGTTCATCTTATATCCTCCTTGCAAGACACTGTCCATTCCGTTGAGCTGCTCTTCCAGGTCCTTTACTGTCTCTGACAGAATTACAATGTCATCAGCGAACCCCAAAGTTTTTATTTCTTCTGCATGGATTTTAGTTCCTACCCCGAATTTTTATTTTGTTTCCTTCACTGCTTGCTCAATATACAGATTGAATAATATCGGGGATTAGAGTTCGGATTTTGAATATTTTGCATATCATTTTTATGGTACCTGGTGTTTTACGAATTATGATATTTTGGAGGTACTAGGCTACTTTAAATTCTAATTTAAAATGCATATAGTTGCATATTTTTCGCGTTTGAGCATATTATTCCCATATTTAGAGTAAATGGCCGTAAAGATGCATATTTTTGACATTTAGAGGTCATATTGAGGTTCACTTTGTTCCCTGACAACCCAAGAACCTCCTAGAATATTAGGCCAATAAATTTCCAAAGTGAGATAATACAGGACGAGCAATCAGAATAAAAGCCTTTCAGGTAATCGTGGGTAGCTTACGGAGGAGCATAATCTTGTTTTTCCACTTAGGTAGTCTCTGCGATAACGATGCTAAAGACGTGCGATGGTTCATTGTTGCAAGGTGGATTATCAGAGTAGAAACGTGCTTCGGTATTTGTTACCAGCAGTTAATGCGTGTTCAGGTCGCTCACGTGATCTCTGCAGTGTGCTAACAATGTCCTACTAGCTATTGTTGGCATTTCGGAATATGAATCATTCTTGCATGTGTTTCCGTGCTGTTCACATCGACTCTTTGCTGCCTCCTCCAAATTACGAATATGCCCAGGCCAAAAACCATTAATTTACCGAAATCGATCGGGAGCGATTGTGTTTTCACAACAGACGGGAAAATAATATTCTGCCAACTATGTGAAAAAGAGGTAAGTTTAATTTTTTTTCGATAATTTTTACATGAAATTAAAACAATTATTAAGTTCATTTGTAAATTTGCTTTCATGTTTTCTATGTATGAATGGGTAGGAAGAGAAAACACCTTTAGGAATTACCTTCAGCGTTCATGCAAATTAAAAGAAAATGCTAAATGTTGGGAGGGGATAGAAGTTCCAAATTCTAGAAACTTATTTGTAGTCTTAATTCACCATCTCGTGGGTACATACTGTTCTCTTATATTTTTGTACAATTGTACGTACTTATTGATATTTATTCACTTCTCCAATGCTTTAGGCCAAGGTTGAAAAAAAATTCCAAATGGATCAGCATAAAAAGACATCTCAGCACCAGAACAACGTAACCAAGACATGGTTAAACACTTCACAGCAACTATTGATCTCATTTTCGAAGCACATGGACCACAACAATGTGTTCAATGAAGATCTTTGCGAGGTTTTAATAAAAGCAAACATCCCCTTCAATAAGCTGGATAATGAAGGATTAAGGACCTTCTTGAAAAAATACACAGGAAAAAATGTTCCGCACTAGTCAACGCTCAGAAAGAACTATGTGGACCCATTGTATGAAAAGATAAGGTTTTTCGGTAATTTTTATGAACGTAGGTATGTGAGAGACAATGGATGTAATTTGGTATATACATGGGCTAAAATAATAGTCGTTTAATGTTTAAAAACTCTAAAAATGAATTTAAATGATGTCTGAATGTTTATTTTTGTAAAATGAACATTGTTACTTGAACATAAAAAACCTAATTTTAAAGTGAGTGAAGTTTTTCAAGAAAGGAAAAGACAAATGAAGAAAGGACTTGAGAAGGAAACAGTCTGCTCGAAACGTTCACTGAAAAAAGAAAGTTAATTAATTTTTAAAGAATATAATTTTTATGTGAATTAAGCGACTATTATTTTGGTCAATGTATATACATGAGAAAATAGACAAAATACAGGTAGGTGCTAAAACGGTTATGGTTTGTTTTTGTGCGTATGTGTCTTATGTAGTGTCCACATGTTTATGTCTACTTTTTGTTTTAGTTTCTCTATTACAGACATTGGAGAATATTAGGAATGACATTGGTGATTCTCCAGTCTGGCTATCCGTTAATGAAACCACTGATTCTTGCGGTCCGTATATGGTGCACGTCACAGTTGGAAAACTCTCTGCTGACGAGGCTGGACGAGGACACCTCATACTGTGCAGAGAAGTGGAACGAACGACACACGTCACGATTGCATGTACAGTCCACTAAGCATTGTTTAAGTTTCGCCAATAGTGAATAGTTTAACATAAATTATAGGTAATATAAGAGTCCAGTTTTTCACATCATATCCCTAGTTTTTCACATCATGTCCCCAGCCAATAACAAAATAGTACAAAAAAATGTAAAATTTGTAAAATCCTTTGATTTTCTTTCGGCTTGCTATTGAGAAGTGAAGATCAGATACGTGGAGAGAACAAGGGTTTGGCTATTGTGACGGATAGTGCCGCAAATATGCTGAGGGCAGCCGAGTGTCTCTGATTGTTGTACCCTAAAATTATTCACCTCACGTGTTTGGTTCATTGCATCCATCGAGTTGCTGAAGAGGTCAGAGCCACATTGCCAAAGGTCAACAGCCTTATGTCTTCGGCAAAGAAGGTTTTCATGAAGGCGCCAAGTCGAGTGAGAGCTTTCACGACTGCTCACCCTGACTGTCCCCTGCCACCTGAATCAGTCTTGACGACGTGAGGAACGTGGATTTCAGCTGCAAACTATTATGCATACAGCCGCAGAAAAGTTGAAGAGGTATGGATGCGTATGTAGTTCTGAATAAATTGAATAAGCAAAGAAAACAGACACAACATAGAATTCCAATATTAGGCTTATTTCTCGGCACAGTAGTTTTCAGCTTGAAACCGACATTCACTAGATTACTAATTTCTTGTCCCAGGTCCTAAAGGGCTTTGAAGACAGAGAAAATTATGCCATACCAAAAGCCAAGGGCGCTCTGAAGAATTCCAGCGTATTATACATCCTATGTTTCATCCGAGTGCACCTGGGTGGCCTTCCAGGTCTAACTGAGAAACATGAGACTCGTAACATGAAAGTTACGTAGGAAGTGCCTCTTGTCGAAGGACTCAGGACACAGAGCAAGAGTCGGCCAGGTCCGATCGGCGAGAGACTTAGAAGAAAATTGGATGTACTTCTTCGTAGAAATCCTGGTTGGCCGACGATTCGGAAGGTTGCTCAGTTACTGGAAAGAGAGAAAAGCGCCGAGAATGTAGATGATTTCACGTCGTCTGATGTCGCTGCTCTTAAATTTTCACCCATAGTGTCATGTGATGTTGAATGATCATATTCAAAATTGAAAATGTTATTATATGACCACAGCATAATTTTTCATGTAGGGAATATGAAAAAATCGTTGGTAGTTTAAACAAAATCTAATTCTTAGAATTTACCAAACTTATCGAGTAAGTGCCTATGTTATACTTAATTTTATTCATTGAATTATAGCCATTATTGAAAATATTTGATGGTTATTCAATAATTTTTCCAAGTAAGTTGCATATTTTAAAGAATTTATCTAAGAGAAATGCATAATTAAATAATTTTAGCTGCGCATTTAAAGTCATATACTGGCAGTAACAGCATATTTTAACAGCATATTTCAAGGAGCTTTGGCGCATATTTATAGGGTTTTAAGTGCATATCGATCCGAACACTAATAATAATAGCTATGGTCAATTATTCCCCATGCAGCGGCAATGCCGCGAGTGCGCGGCTATTGTTGCGAAATCGTGCACTCGCTCTCCTTTCAATGGTGGTCGAGACCACTTGTACCCGACAAGAGACTCCTGCGACGAGTTTTCAGTTGAATGGGCAACAGCGGAGACCAAATTCATCTCGGCTCATTTCGCAGCCCGGTTATAGGTATTACTGCTATTCTGTGCAATAAATTTCGCGCTTTGCGTACCTTCCAATTTCCAATAAATTTAATAAAGTTTTTCCTACTGCAATGTGTACGCACAGCAAATAAAAGCCGGCCGGTGTGGCCGAGCGGTTCTAGGCGCAACAGTCTGGAACCGCGTGACCGCTACGGTCCCAGGTTCGAATCCTGCCTCGGGCATGGATGTGTGTGATGTCCTTACGTTAGGTAGGTTTAAGTAGTTCTAAGTTCTAGGGGACTGATGACCTCAGAAGTTAATTCTCATAGTGCTCAGAGCCATTTGAACCATGTTTGAAGCAAATAAAATTTCGTTATTTGCTACCCTTCGTGGTGTTTCAAGTTTTAGTCATCATCAGATCGCATCTATCTCATCGAAAAGTGAGAATGCTGTTTGCCAATGACTCACTGAGAGCTACTGCTCTTGCTGTAGGGACCTACATTCCACAGGAAATTTCTCATTATAATTTAGGAAATTTGTTAATTAATATTTTAACAAAATAAACACATAGAGCAACAATAACACGATCGGTATGGACCAAACATTACTCACTGTGCACATGCATCGGATGGCTAATTATGTAAGACAAAGCAGGTTTTCCATCAGCCACGCGGGGGTGCAACTGCATATTGCGATTAATTTTTGAACGAATGCTGTCTGTCGCTTCAGCACCACCTTGGCGGATTGCTTTAGCTGACTGAAGAACAAGTTGCGATATCAATTAAGTTAACGATTTCAGCTGTCTACTTACAAAGATTAGTAGTACCCTGTTAGTCATTGAAGCTAAAAACTTTAATGTGAGGCTTTGCAGACTCAGTTTGTAAGGTGTCAGGCAAATCCAACACCTTCCATGAAAATCCTGACATGATAAGCAAATCCAGTAGTATGTCACATAGCTCCAAATAAGTCGTGACATTAAATCAACCAAAGTAATACGAGTAACGAGTGAGCAAATGGAATACCACAGACTAACACAAGAATGCCTAAATGCATGTCGTACCTTCCCACCGTGAGACCGACGCAGTTCGGAGGGGAGAAACGAGAACAGAAGCCGAGAGCAGAATCGTGTTTAAGCCAGAAGGCCCTACGATAAGGGACGGACTGGACACCCAGCTAACCATTAGGACGACACCACCCGCAAGTTTTAGCGTGAGACTTTTTCGCGTCTCTGTTACATTAGGACCACCCCCAACCCATGTTAAAAGATAGAGCTCTCCAGAAGAACAGTATAGATCTTACGATAACGCTAAAAGGACCACACCAGCTGCAGGTTTTAGCGTGAGACTTTTTCGCGTCTCTGTTACGTTGCAAACTTTAGAAACATTGCCCCACTACGAAAAGTATAACGTTTCTCATTGGATAGACAGAATTTTTGTAGGCGGAGCTTAAGGTTAACATTGAGATCCTGATTGGTCAGATGAAAACACAGCCAGATACTTTCTTTTTAAACCAACTACGGTAAATTGTAGTAAGGAGAAGTTAGGGAAGAGTTAGTTCCGAGACTGCGAGCTGGATGGCTGCTGCGCCAGCCGCTGCCGCCCTGACGCTGCCTGAACGCGGACAAGGTAATGAACGCACACGATGCCGCATTTTTGAGCGCATAAGGCTTCACTCAGAATTGCAGAAGTCTCGTCTGTTACACCCCCTTTTTGCGTAATACTACTGTCGATCGTAAATTAAAGCTCATGGTGTTCACATTTGCCACTTGAAGTAAAAACCTGAAACTCGATGATTTCTCTGTTATGTAATTATTGAAAAGCCACATCAGCCACTGTAATTTACGACAAGTTAGATAAGTAATTAAAGATAATTGAGGGTCACTGTAGACCATTTTGATAGTTTTCTCTTTTGTGAAACTTAATTTAAACCTAGATTATACACTCCTGGAAATGGAAAAAAGAACACATTGACACCGGTGTGTCAGACCCACCATACTTGCTCCGGACACTGCGAGAGTGCTGTACAAGCAATGATCACACGCACGACACAGCGGACACACCAGGAACCGCGGTGTTGGCCGTCGAATGGCGCTAGCTGCGCAGCATTTGTGCACGGCCGCCGTCAGTGTCAGCCAGTTTGCCGTGGCATACGGAACTCCATCGCAGTTTTTAACACTGGTAGCATGCCGCGACAGCGTGGACGTGAACCGTATGTGCAGTTGACGGACTTTGAGCGAGGGCGTATAGTGGGCATGCGGGAGGCCGGGTGGACGTACCGCCGAATTGCTCAACACGTGGGGCGTGAGGTCTCCACAGTACATCGATGTTGTCGCCAGTGGTCGGCGGAAGGTGCACGTGCCCGTCGACCTGGGACCGGACCGCAGCGACCCACAGATGCACGCCAAGACCGTAGGATCCTACGCAGTGCCGTAGGGGACCGCACCGCCACTTCCCAGCATATTAGGGACACTGTTGCTCCTGGGGTATCGGCGAGGACCATTCGCAACCGTCTCCATGAAGCTGGGCTACGGTCCCGCACACCGTTAGGCCGTCTTCCGCTCACGCCCCAACATCGTGCAGCCCGCCTCCAGTGGTGTCGCGACAGGCGTGAATGGAGGGAGACGTGTCGTCTTCAGCGATGAGAGTCGCTTCTGCCTTGGTGCCAATGATGGTCGTATGCGTGTTTGGCGCCGTGCGGGTGAGCGTCACAATCAGGACTGCATACGACCGAGGCACACAGGGCCAACACCCGGCATCATGGTGTGGGGAGCGATCTCCTACACTGGCCGTACACCTCTGGTGATCGTCGAGGGGACACTGAATAGTGCACGGTACATCCAAACCGTCATCGAACCCATCGTTCTACCATTCCTAGACCGGCAAGGGACAATGCACGTCCGCATGTATCCCGTGCCACCTAAAGTGCTCTAGAAGGTGTAAGTCAACTACCCTGGCCAGCAAGATCTCCGGATCTGTCCCCCATTGAGCATGTTTGGGACTGGATGAAGCGTTGTCTCACGCGGTCTGCACGTCCAGCACGAACGCTGGTCCAACTGAGGCGCCAGGTGGAAATGGCATGGCAAGCCGTTCCACAGGACTACATCCAGCATCTCTACGATCCTCTCCATGGGAGAACAGCAGCCAGCATTGCTGCGAAAGGTGAATATACACTGTACTAGTGCCGACATTGTGCATGCTCTGTTGCCTGTGTCTATGTGCCTGTGGTTCTGTCAGTGTGATCATGTGATGTATCTGACCCCAGGAATGTGTCAATAAAGTTTCCCCTTCCTGGGACAATGAATTCACGGTGTTCTTATTTCAATTTCCAGGAGTGTAGATATGATATGGCATAGGTCATCCATCGATCCATTGTAGAACTTGGAAATACAATCAGGGAATATTCGTTCCCATTTTTGTTGAACGCAGTTGGTTTTTACCATCCTGTATTAAAACATCTTCTTTTATCAGTAGTACAATTTATACACAATATTTTGTGAGTAGAATAAAATTTCCAATGGTAAACTTAACTGCTTTTTCGACGTTATTTTACCAGCTAATTAAAAATAGGAAAGCCTTGAACCCCTTCCACTAAATTTAGTTAGTATTAAGATTCTTTTACAGGGAGTGCAGTGGAACTAACGCTGAAATCATTAAGTATTTGGTTATATTATCGCTAGTCTCACTGAACTCTTCTGAATTCTACATGTCATGTGTGGTCTGGCGTTTCCTTACCAGCAACAGATCCCAGGTTCAAACTAGTCAATTCCCTAAAAACATTCTCAGAGCGTCGTTGCGCGAAAGTGGTAGGGAGACACGATATAGTACAAACAGACACCACCATGAATGTTTAGAAGCTGTCCACATCTACCTAGGTACTCCGCTGGCCAGCACAGAGTGCATGGCGGAGGGTACCTTGTACTACTGCTAGTCGTTCTCTTTCAAGTTCCACTCTCAGATGAGGCGGAGGAAAAACAACTGTCTATATGGCTCTGACAGTCAGTCTCAAAGTTTCTCAATAGTACTTCGAGAAAAGCCCGTCGTTTTCTTGCAGGGATTTCCATCTGAATTCACGGAGAATTTCCGGACTATTCGTGTTTTGATCGAACCTGTCGGAGCCAAATCTGGCAGCACGCCTAACCGACCTGGTTGGGATCACATAGAGCCGAGCAGTATTCACGAATGAGTCGCACAAGTGATCTATACGCGATCTCCTTCATAGACGAACTACACTTTCCCAGAATTCTCCCAATAGACCGAAGTTGTGTATTCGCCTTCCCCTTCGTTACCAATCTTAAGTTGGGCGCAGAGTCAAACGCTTTCCCGGAAATCTGGAAGTATGGACTCTGCCTGTTGCCCTTCATACACAGTTCGCCGAATATCGCGCGAGAAAAGGACGAGCTGTATTTCGCACGAGCGCCGCTCGCTAAATCCGCGCTGATCTGTGGACAGGAGCTTTCCTCTCAAGGAAATTCATTATGGAATGTTGGAAAAACGACATTTAGTCCATGGAGTGAGTGGCTGCTATTTTTTAATTTTTTTTTTTTATTTATAGGCGCAATCGCATTCTTATGACATAGTCATAACCGGTTTCGGCCATAGAATGACCATCTTGAGGTTCTAAAGGCGGCATTCACTTAACAAAGGATCATGCGTCTACAAATAAACAAAACATTTATACGAAATTCATTATATTCGAATTTAGAATACTCTCACGATTCTGCAGGGTACCACGTTAAGAACAGTGGTACTTAGTTTTGAAGGTACATTCTTTTTCCCTTCTTATGTGCTGCGTTCGACAAACAATGCAACACATTATTTTTCGGCCAATTTCGGTTGAAAAAAATGCAGAATCTGTTATGGGCCCCTATAGCTTCATGAGGATCCGACAGGTGGTGGCGCTACACGCAACCTTCAAAGTGTCGCCTGTAACGGAGGTGTGTTCCAAGCAATCCATCGTTGAGTTTCTTTTGGAGGAAAACCAGAGCATCGTAGATATGAATGTGCACTTGCAGTATGTTTATGGGGACCCGCCAGTGACTAAAAGCACGGTGAGTTCTTCGCCGAGGCTTCGTCATCTTCGCAACAAGGTCGCGGAAATCTGTCTGTTCTCTTGCTTGCCAGCCGGCCGCACACAGCTATGATTCCTGCATTCTTGGAACGTGCAGACACTCTCATTCGAGATGATGCATGGATCACAATCAAATACCTCGCTGTTCAACTGGACGTCTCTGTTGCCAGTGCTGCCACCCTGGTCCACCAATTGCGGTACTCAAAGGCGTGTTGCCGGTAGTTCCTCTCCGCCTAACAGAAGACCATAAAGAACAACTAACGACCATTTGTGCGGAATTACATGCGTGTTACGAGCCCGATCCTGATACTTTTTTGTCGAACATCGCCACAGGCGATAAAAGACGGGTTTATCACTTCAAAGCGGGAACAAAACGGCAGTCCATGGACCGGCGTCACATCATCTCTCCTTCCAGAAAAACTTCAAAGCCGCACTGTCATCCGGTAAACTCATCGCGACGTTCTAATGGGCCTCTGAAGGAGTCACTCTGATGTTGTGCCTCATGGTGCAACGATCATCTCCGAAGTATATCTTTCTACCCTCAGAAAAGTGAAGAAACAGCGTGTTCAGCGGCACAAAAGTCAACGCAAGGCCTCACAAAAGTCTGCGAACCCGAGAGGAGCTCACAAACCTTCGACGGATATTCTTTCTTATCCATCCCACAGCCCGGATCTCGTACCTTCCGACTACCATCTGTCTGGCCCAATGAAGGTTGCTGCTTCAAATTGGTTCAAATGGCTCTGAGCACTATGGGACTCAAAATCTGAAGTCATGAGTCCCCTAGAACTTAGAACTACTTAAACCTAACTAACCTAAGGACATCACATACACCCATACCCGAGGCAGGATTCGAACCTGCGACCGTAGCGGTCCGCGGCTCTAGACTGAAGCGCCTAGAACCGCTCCCCTACACCGGCCGGCCTGAAGGTTGCATTCCGTGGGAAGCAGTGCATGGATGATCCGATGGTCATTGATCCAGCAAGACGTTGGCTCTGACGCCCACCTATATAGTGGTACCATCCTCCCAGTAAGGTGCCGCAAGGCGATCGCATTGTACGGATATTGTGATGTAAAACAGGGTTTTGTAGCCAAGAGTGGGGAATAAATAGTGCATCTTAATCCCAATAAAACCAACGTACTTTCAGGAAAAAAATGTGGTGTGTTACTCACTAAACGCCTCTTATATGTACAGGAATCACCTCCGTTTTTTTTTCCCAGTCACTAGGGACTTTGCACTGGGCGATAAGTTCGATAAATGCAAGAAAAGTAAGGGAGGGGGCCAACGCCATAGAGTTAGAGCCGAGCCTCGCGCCACGTTTAGCTGCCCGAGCCAGCCTGCACCGCGTTCCATTGCCCGCACCGCGGGAAGTTGAGCTCGGTTTTACCGGGAACAGAGTGCGGGGGCCGCGATGCGCTTCTCGTGCCGCAGCTCCTTCCGGTATCCGGACGAGCCCAACAGGGTTCGGTGCAACAAGAAAACAGGAAGCTCTGGGAAGGCGGCAATAACGCGCCATACATGAGTGGATTTGCTTCCTGAATCGTTGGAAATGAGGTCCAATGCTTCTTAACAGAGCATAGGGGAACGATGCGAGAGACCCGCACCGCCGTACTAGGCAACGTCCTAATGGAAATGGTTTGCCGTTGCCTTCCTCCAAAAGTAACTGGGATGAATGACGATGATGAAGACGACACAACAACACCCAGTCATCTCGGGGCTGGTGAAAATCCCTGAAGTCGGCCGGAGTGGCCGAGCTGTTCTAGGCGCTACAGTCTGGAACCGCGCGACCGTTACGGTCGCAGGTTCGAATCCTGTCTCGGGCATGGATGTGTGTGATGTCCTTAGGTTAGTTAGGCTAAAGTAGTTCTAAGCTCTAAGGGACTGACGACCTCAGCAGTTAAGTCCCATAGTGCTCAGAGCCATCTGAACCATTTGAACCAAAATCCCTGACACCGCCGCGAATCGAACCCGGGACCCCGTGCCCGGGAAGAGAGAACGCTACTGCGAGACCATGAGCTGCGTACCCTTTGAGAATAGTGAAGGTTTTGTGGTGCGGCGGGTAATTATCCAGACTGGTCGTTACTTCGTTATGTCATTATGAAAAGACAAATTGTCTCTCCGTGCTTTACACATACCTTCGCCGTTCACAAGAACCTGAAAACAATTTTTGCGGTCAGTCAGAAAGCGGTGGAGAACATACTGACTATAATTTCTAATCTGTAAATCCGCATTACTCTTTGTGTTGGCTGAAGGAAAATGTTCCTGCGTACAACTTTCTCGCAGGATCAGGAACTATGACAATAAATGAAAGCTTTGAGCTTTAACTGACTGATATATTCCGTAAAAGTTCATATGCACAAGTATAATAATATCCTTAATAATAAAAATAATATCCTGTGAGAAACAGCACTATTAACAGTTCAGAGGTGACCTCTGAGGGAAGTTCCAAGTAAAACAGTCTATCACCCTGCCTTATGAATTTCACTGCAGTGGACAACTTTTAATGCTCAGTTCTCTGGCGTTTTCAATCAGTCATGAGGCTGAAAATGCATGCAGGACACAACACCAGTAGGGAGTGCCCACTGCAGTGGACTGTGCGCATATGCAGCCTCAGGACTGATTGAAAATGCCAGAGAAGCGACCATTAACAGTGTTCACTGTAGTGGACGCTATGCGCCACAGGGTTAATTGCTCGCCTTAAAAGTGGAAAACAATCTGACCACTTGCCACGCGGTTTTTTCAACATTACGGCCGGCGCACAAACAGTCACTTCCGTGAAAACTAAATGATCCATGACGGTGTACAGTCCTTGGGAGTTCACTTCCTACTTTTTACGGAAAACGCATTCAAGTTTGCCCAGCTCTGACGACATCAGAGGCCCAGCGAATGCAGGCATTTGACTGACGTGAACAGATTGATATCTCGGTGCAAAGCGTCTCTCGTTTGTGCTCCTCTGGCCGTATTTATACGTGAGGGCAGCGGACCGCCAAACGCAACATCTGTTATTGACTGCCCTATTCACAGGTAACAGTATCTAAATAGCCCCTTTCTCAGACATAGTAATTAACAGCTCCGTCGTTTAACAATTTGCAATCTTCTTAATTTTTATATAATAGAGTTCCGTTTGCTATAGTTACTCAGAAAGTTTTAGCTCGACTGCATTTAAACCTTGTTGTTGTTGTCTTCAGTCCTGAGACTGGTTTGATGCAGCTCTCCATGCTACTCTATCCTGTGCAAGCTGCTTCATCTCCCAGTACCTACTGCAACCTACATCCTTCTGAATCTGCTTAGTGTACTCATCTCTCGGTCTCCCTCTACGATTTTTACCCTCCACGCTGCCCTCCAATGCTAAATTTGTCATCCCTTGATGCCTCAAAACATGTCCTACCAACCGATCCCTTCTTCTAGTCAAGTTGTGCCACAAACTTCTCTTCTCCCCAATTCTATTCAGTACTTCCTCATTAGTTATGTGATCTACAGAGCTAATCTTCAGCATTCTTCAGTAGCACCACATTTCTAAAGCTTCTATTCTCTTCTTGTCTAAACTATTTATCGTCCATGTTTCACTTCCATACATAGCTACATTCCATACAAATACTTTCAGAAACGGCTTCCTGACACTTAGATCTACACTCGATGTTAACAAATTTCTCTTCTTAAGAAACGCTTTACTTGCCATTGTCAGTCTACATTTTATATCCTCTCTACTTCGACCATCATCAGTTATTTTACTTCCTAAATAGCAAAACTCCTTTACTACTTGAAGTGTCTCATTTCCTAATCTAATTCCCTCAGCATCACCCGATTTAATTTGACTACATTCCATTATCCTCGTTTTGCTTTTGTTAATGTTCATCTTATATCCTCCTTTCAAGACACTGTCCATTCCGTTCAACTGCTCTTCCAAGTCCTTTGCCGTCTCTGACAGAATTACAAAGTCATCGGCGAACCTCAAAGTTTTTACTTCGTCTCCATGAATTTTAATACCTACTCCAAATTTTTCTTTTGTTTCCTTTACTGCTTGCTCAATATACAGATTGAATAACATCGGGGAGAGGCTACAACCCTGTCTCACTCCTTTCCCAACCACTGCTTCCCTTTCATGCCCCTCGACTCTTATTACTGCCATCTGGTTTCTGTACAAATTATAAATAGCCTTTCGCTCCCTGTATTTTACCCCTGCCACCTTTAGAATTTGAAAAAGAGTATTCCAGTCAACACTGTCAAAAGCTTGCTCTAAGTCTACAAATGCTAGAAACGTAGGTTTGCCTTTTCTTAATCTTTCTTCTAAGATAAGTCGTAAGGTCAGTATTGCCTCACGTGTTCCAACATTTCGACGGAATCCAAACTGATCCTCCCCGAGGTCTGCATCTACCAGTTTTTCCATTCGTCTGTAAAGAATTCGCGTTAGTATTTTGCAGCCGTGGCTTATTAAACTGATAGTTCGGTAATTTTCACATCTGTCAGCACCTGCTTTCTTTGGGATTGGAATTATTATATTCTTCTTGAAGTCTGAGGGTATTTCGCCTGTCTCATACATCTTGCTCACCAGCTGGTAGAGTTTTGTCATGACTGGCTCTCCCAAGGCCGTCAGTAGTTCTAATGGAATGTTGTCTACTCCGGGGGCCTTGTTTCGACTCAGGTCTTTCAGTGCTCTGTCAAACTCTTCACGCAGTATCGTATCTCCCATTTCGTCTTCATCTACATCCTCTTCTATTTCCATAATATTGTCCTAGAATTTCTAGAATGAGACTGGCAGTAGAACTTGACCTCTAAACTGCCTCTTTAAGATTCCTTGTATTCAGAGTTATTTACAACAATCCTGAAACTTTGTACAGCTGCGTTATTGCATTAATGTAATCGAGTGCTGTAATTAGAACTTTATATTACAAATACAAATGACATTTAATCTATTATGAGTAATGGCATTGTCGTTCCAAATTCTGTTTTTATTAAATACCTTGAAAACCACTTGAGCTAGGTTAATGGTATCATGTAGTTAATGTTTTTACATCAAAGTGAGGTTACATACGAAATTTCATATTTCTGAGTCCAACATTTAACGTCTTCAGATTTCCGTAAAAAATATCGATTTTGACTAACATATTGTTCTGATCAAGTTGAGAAGTGCAACGTTGAGCTGTGATATACTCTTACATATTCTGAGCACTATTTAGATTTCTAGTTTTATTATTTAGCGCCACTTATTTTTTTCCTTAAGATCGTATATTTTGCATAACATATTCATTTGATCATTCTGAGACCTTACAGTGTTAATATTAACATAGAGAAGCATACACTGACTAAATCTGAAAAAGGTATTTTAATTTTTAATTTCATTCTTAGATATTGTGCAGTTCTTTGTATGTTAAGCACAGGCGCGTTATGATGACGTGGCGCTGGTAGTAAGCCCTGGCAGACCCGCTCGCTTCTGTACCTCTCACAATGATACAGCGTTTCTTTCGTCTCAGTTTCAGGAAGAGGGTGTTCTTGATCCTTCATAAACAAAAATAATTTGTAATAGTTGCAAAACAATGGATCTAACAAAGTAATGGGTAGTACAACAATGAACATAGTACAAGCAATTTTGTTTATTTCTTTATGCCATTCATCCTCTCTTTGCAATACCTCTGTATTTCTGAGCTTTTTTCTGAAACATGATCTCAAATTTTGTAACTAAGTTTTTATTACATTTTGGGACAGAATTGGAATATCTTCCAGAAATGTTGAAACCACTTTTTTTCTTGTAATGTTGCTAGGTCATTTTCCACAAACAAGTTCTTTTTCGCTAAAGTTTTATTAGTTTTTCGTCTAGAAGCAAACCGCAGCTTGCTGGTACGTGAAAAAAAAACACAAGGAAATTCTACGACTTTCTAAATGTGCCCTTCGCAGAAATCCGGACTCGCGCGGCCAGCTAATGAGGCTGAATCGATAGTGCCGGGAACTGTAGCTGACGGCCTCAGCGTCGTGTCTCCACTAATGCACAGGCGGAGACAGCAGGTGTTCCAGAATCCGTCGGAAATATCCGTGGCCCGTCCCTAAAATACGCCAGTGTGCGGCCAGCTAATGCAGTCCTAGGCAGACAGTTCTGCGCATGACACTCAAGTGATCACAGTGGAAGCAACTCGCAGCTGTTTTGGTTTTCTTCATATATCTTTCGGTTTATCGTGTATGACTATTATTGTGATTACTATGTCAGAAAAGCAAAGTTCCTCCAGGCGTTCAAGGACAACAAAAAAACGGCTGGGTAAGGAAAAAGAAGCTTCCCTGAAACGGGAGGAGGAAACCTACATTTGTCTGAAGAAATCAGGAGTTATTGTGATACGGCAAAATTTTACAAAAGTTGCAAATAATCATAATAAATCTACAGGTTCTGCAGAGTGCATTAGCTGTCGTAAGTCGTTAGTTTTCATTGAAGGCAGAACCAGTACCCTGTTGCGCTACTTCAATACCTGTAAATCGTCTCCTAATATCAATTCCATAGTAGTAGCAACTGTCCGGCATCTGCAGAATCCATTTTTCTGCAGAAGAGTATAAGAGCATGGGCAAGAGATCTGCAGCCTTTAGGGGGAGTTGCAGGGAAAGGTTTTGAGGATCTTGCGCATATGTTGCTAGAAACAGAGGCACAGAGCCCCACTGAAATTGCATGAGACTTACTTTCTCACCCATCAACAATTTCTTGCAACTTCAAAAAAAAAAAAAAAAAAAAAAAGCAGACGAATACAACGTCCTCCAAGGATTGCAGGATACTGAGGCTGGCGAGTGCGGATGTATACTACTGACTCGTGGACAGACACTAAAACACGCATTCACTCTCGAGAGATTTGCAGTGAAAACATCGGTCCTGTTTTATTGTGGAGCTCCCGCCTAATATGGAGAAAAATGCCACAAATGAACGGGAAGGAATTTAAACTAACATGAGAAAGCTAAGGACATTTACAAGTCATCTGTTGAGTGTTACGTTCGTTACCAATGAAAGGGCAAATGTGAAAAAGACGAGAAATATTGTCACATTCTCGTAGCACTGTCCTATCGTTAAAAGCAACCAAATATATCGAAACTTATTTAAAACCGAGTGGTCATATGAAAGACTCGCGGTTGCAGTTTACCGTAAAGCAGCACGTAAATACTCGCTGGAACATTTTGTGTGTACCGGCCGTGGTGGCCGAGCGGTTCTAGGGGCTTCAGTCTAGAACCGCGCGGCTGCTATGGACGCAGGTTCGAATTCTGCCTCGGGCATGGATCTGTGTGATGTCCTTAGGTTAGTTAGGTTTATGTAGTTCTAAGTTCTAGGGGACTGATGACCTCAGATGATAAATTTCATAGTGCTCAAGAGCCATTTGAACCATTTTTTTAACTTTGTGTGTCACGTTAAAGTCCGTGTTTATGCAGAATGGACGAATTGCTGAATTTTACGTGAATGCGGGAAAATACGCTTGTTAGAGAACTGACGTTACCACGTAGTTGACAAATTAATTCAGTTTGTCGGCGTATTTCAAGAGGCTACTAAGCTATGGATGCTGACAAGTGGTCCGATGTTACAGGTACTTGTGACGTGATTCTATGAGCTACAGAAACGCTGTGCTGAGAACGCAACGGATAGTGAGGTAAGCATTCCCATATACGTAAAACGATGCATGTATACACAAATAAAACTCATAGTTTTGGTTATATATTTTAACCACTCAGAACTGAATGGGAGATCGTGTTTAATGAATACAGCGTGCCTCAATATTGTCAATCATTTGCAGGAGTCCGCCCCTGGTAGTTGAGTGGTCAGCGTGTCGGAATGTCACGCCTAACGGCCCGGGTTCGATTCCCAGCTGGGTCGGAGATTTTTCTCCGCTCATGGACTAGGTGTTGTGTTGTGTTTATCATCACCATTTCATCCCCATTGACACGCAAGTGGCCGAAGTGGCGTCAAATCGAAAGACTTGCACCAGCTGAACGGTCTGCACGACGGGAGGCCCTAGCCACAGGGCACTTCCCTTTCCATTTGCAGGAAATAGCACTGCTGAGAGCATGCACTCTGAATCTGTTAAGCGAAATGTGGAAATAAAACCAGTGCATTTGCTCGCATTATTTCTAGTACTACATCTGAAGCAACTCTCAATAACTGAGAGTTTATGCAGCAGCCCGTTCCACATGTGTTATACTTCAAGATAAATGCGATGTTGTGTAGGTTTGGTAGGTAAATACTTTTTCAGTACTGATGTCCTCAAAGGTTGGTTGTACACTAGTGGAAAGACGTAAATTCCTGTGAACAGTGCACCAAATTTGTTAGCAGCTACGCGATATAACGTATTTATCCTGCCTGTAGCCATGTTTGTAGAATGTCTTACAGAGGACGAGGCCTCTGCATCGATAGCTTCAAAAAGTGCAGAGAGTGTCTTTCCATCATGGACGGAGGAAGAGAAAACTGTCGACGATGTTTCCATGCATCTATTGACGGGAAAGCCAGATGATGGACAGTTATTTCTGGAGTGGTGGAAATCGAGGGGAACAACTTACCCCAGATTGTCGCAATTGGCGTGAAAACTTCTATGTATTGACGTCCTGTCTATAGTTCCTTTAGTGAGAGGGTATTCAGCAGAGCTGATCATGTAATTACCAATAAACATTATGGAATATCTACAATAAAAGTGAATGATTTGCTTGTGCTGAACTGCAGTACCATTGGGACATTCAGATACATTTCGATAACTTTCTGTTTTTGTTATCATAAATCTCTGGTCTTAATTGCTTTTTTCAACAATAAATTCATCCACAAAGTCGTTAATGGCTCTAGCGTACAGCTGTAATGTCATTTACATAATTTTGCAGATACGTAGGAGCAGTGGATCCTTATCATTTTCCATCTGTGACCCCCTTGTATATAAATCTAAAACCCTTAAAAAAAAATATACTACATACTATAAGATGCAGGTAACTGATTTCCAAGAAAATGACTTAACAGCCCTGTTGCCTTCATAAGGTTGACAATTACGTTGTATCACACGATAAGGGCTGATGTAGACTTTTGCGCAATGCGTAGGTCTAATAAGCAATATTAAAGTAATTCACACATTTCTGTTAATTTAAAAGTTTTCACTATGGAATTAACTAGCTAACCCTTTCTTGGAATTCGATGAGAAGGATTTCTCCACTTTGTTTGGGATATAAATTTGAAATCAAGAATCACAAAAGTTAAAGACTGTGTCAAATAACTTTCGGCAAAAAGTTTGTTTCTGTTTTTATATTTTATATAGTTGTAGGAATGAAAAGCCTTGTACCATGAATATGTGGACGAGACAGTTAATAAGGCAGTTAGGGCTTTATTAGATACCAATGGGAACCCAGCCTTTAAACTCAACCAGAAACTTACCGGTCACAAAAGTTGAAAGTGTTTCCAGCTCCTTCAAAATTTCTGAAAGTGTTCTCTTGATATTTTCGTCCGAAGAAAGATAAATTTATACTAGCAAATCGTGAAGGGCACTAGATTTGGTTGGAATACAAACAAATTTTGCAAACTCTAAGGCTCTCCACGAACGATTCTATACGATTTTGCGCAGCACAGAGGTTTCTGTTTGGTCCCTAAAGTTAGAAATTTAAAATGTTGACTTTTTTGAAAATGTTTGCCAAATAAGCCACATTTTGAAGGCAGACTTAGCCTTAAGAAAGCTGTGGTTGGTGAGAAAGAGATAAACTACATAAAATACGAGAACATTTCTGCGGCGGTAGAAACCATCTAACTACTGTCTTTATCAATAAAATCTTTTAAATACTTGCTATTGCGTCATAAAATATTGTAGAAATTCTGTAATTAGCAGAAGACAATGAATATAAGGATTTTTATGATGCTGTTGCTGCCGTTGAATAGCAATCCAACCGAAAGCCGGCACTCCCCAATAAAACTTGAATCGGTGAGAGATTAGGTTCGTAATGAATACTCTGCTCTCGACGGAAATTCTTATCGTCGAAACAGGAGATATGTAGTCTGTTGTATGTTGCCTTTCATAGTATTTGACGGAGTGGAACCGCTGTGTACGTAGGACAGGACTGATGCAATTCATTTACATAGTCGAATCGTTATTAATACATAAACCATTTTTAGAAATTAAAAGCCAACTGCTAATAAAGAGTTGGTAGACAAGCTCTAAATTTATGAATGTCACCAAAATGTATCAAGAGCAGCAGAAGACGCTATCCAGCTCGTTCCACCTTTGTAAACATTATCAAATGACTTGGCGAGACTGGAAGTTTTGACAGTAGAACGAAAACCCAGTCCAAGATGCAAATTTTTACTTTTTATTCATTCGATGACTAGTTTTGGGCCGATACCCATTTTCAAACCGTCATAACATAGTCGAAAATAGCATTTCCGAAGATGTCAAAACTGTGCAATGAATATTTACAGTGCATGCAGTTTTGTCCCTGGAAAACGTCTATGAAGGAAGACTTCAACCAGCAAAGCTGCAGAAGTAGTGTTTGTGGCATTTCTGCAATAAGGTCGCATACCAATTCTGGTCAGATATAAAGAGAGTTTGGAAAACCAACGAAAGATTCTCTTCATAGTCTTCATGTTCTTCATATATATATAAATATTGTCTATTCCATACATCCCTAAATCACATTGTACTTGATACTGTAACTTTAAAAAAGCATTATGGTGCAAAATAAATTGCAAAACAATAAATGTAGCGGCAGTATTAGATAATAGACTTCAGTAACTATCAACAGATGTTTGATTCCCCTTAGGTTTAAATTATATGATAGTAAATAATTCGAATTTTGAAAATAAATATTTTGTAAATAATCAAAAACTCGAAGGCCTCTAAAGAAAGCATGTCTCCATGAAAAAGTGACAGTGTAGCCATAACTCATGCATAATATTTATAGAAGCAATAAGTTTAATATAATCATTATTCGTTATAATGATCAAGTGCTACCAACGAAAGATTCTGTGCTAGATTTTATGACAAAGAGACAATGAAACTGGTATTTTTTTAATAGCTAAAATGAAGCAGTGCACAAGCACGAGGCATATAAAGTGTTTATATGTCTTAAAAACCATTAAAAGGCTAAGAGCACATAATTTTTCTTTATTTTTTTTAGCTTAGGACGACCGGTTTCAAAAGTCATTGCTGTTATCTTCAGGCCTTTAACATCTTTTTGTTGTAAAACATTTTCATTTTACGCTGAACCTCAAGCACAAGAAGTCAAGTGGATGAAACTCAGCACATTATCATTGTCATTAGCATCTTTTTATTGTAAAACATATTCATTTTACACTGACCTCATGTGTTGAGCTTTATCGACTTGACTTGGCGTGAATTTTGAATTTTTGGTGATAAAATAGACCAGTGGGGTCCACTAGCCTAAGCCTCCAGAAAAAATATGCACAAAATTCAAATTCCAACAGGATAATGCATGCAAAATCGTACTTGTCTTTTATTATTATTTATCATTTTTTATTATTCTTTCTCACCTGCCTCCACTAACATAGAATCAAGATGTCCGATTTCTGCAGTCAGAAAACCATTTCCTTTACACCCACAACATAAATCTGTCCTAACTTCAGATTCCAACACCATAATCTGTCACACGTACGAAATAGCCCACATTCGCACTCACTTATATTTCACTGCTAACCTATCACTTCAAATAATAATAATAATAATAATAAATAAGTCACCTCCAGTGAATTGGTAGGAAAAGAGAATCGAAGTCTTTATTTCAATAAGTACGGTCATCACTTGTTCTCCCAGTGCGCTCACCACGACATTCACACAAGAACTGGTTTAGCTCAAATCGCCGTCAGCAGAGGGACCTACTCCTACCCGCCACGATCGCCGCAGGTAAGGGAGCGACCGCGTGTCACCACGTCATGGTCGCTCCAGCGTTCTCGTCAACAGCAACAACATATTTTCCCGGACAGGGGAGTCTAAGCCATGCCCAAAGCAGCATTTTGAAACCTGCAGATGTCTACGAAAAAAAGAAAGCCATGTCGACGTTTCCAGCCAATTTTCTTTCTGCAGTATATGTTGCACCCTGTCCATACCTACCTCACGACCGCCCTTGTAAAAACTTGTTTTGCTCACAGATGCTGTCTACACGTTTCCCGCCAAAATTGTTTTTCCCAAACAAGTTAGTACCTGCCAAGACCAACCGTTCTCCAATCTACCATGTGTATTTCTCGGACAAAGAACGCACTACCACATTTTTCGCGCCAAAAGCTACTTCCTTAAGACTGGAAACTTCCACAACAGCACGTGTGTTCGGCCCTAACTTAACTGGTCACCCTATTCTAATTATCCAAGCAATATCCTTCCATTACCAACACACTCCTGTATACGAGAGCGATCTCACGTCAGTAGTCGCGTGTGCAATCAATTTAATTTAACACAAATTACCCATCACTACTTAATTAAATCGACCATTTAATTAACCTCTCTCGTCCGAAAATGCAAAGTCCACATCGACTTCGAATCAATTTCCGTCCACCTGGACTTTGAATGAAATAGTTAAACTCTCTACCGACCACTACGTCCCCTTACCGATCCATGTTCATTCACGAACATGAACTAATGTGTACTCCACTTCTAGCAAACAAAGCCACTAACCTAAGTCACCTTTGCATCTCTCTCTCGTGCCACGAGCGCGAGCCTGCCCACGTCAGTCTCCACCTTTGTACTCTCGTACGACATACTCCTTTGTAAATATTCTAACTATAAACTGAATACTGTTGTTCAATCCACGCCATCTAGGACATGGACAGAGCACTCCTTCCAGTACCTAAGCCGAGAACATCGCTCGCCCCACATGTAGTTAACCGCGAAATACTGCAGTCCATCATGCCCTCGTAGTTACTCCCCTCCGCAAGTCTATCTAATTCAAAGTTCGCAGCTCAAATCCACGTCTACACAAAATAAGAACTCAATCAAATTCTGTATATCTGCTCACAAATACTTAACCTTCTCTTTACCAAGAAAAAAAAAACCTAACAACATTCATCTCCAAAAATATTTCCTTCAGCGCCATTCTTAATACCGTCAACACCTATCTAACATACTTTTAATAGTAAATCACCCATCCTAACATGCTTTACGATCTCAAATTCTCAGTTCACTCTCCATTCTAAATACGATCAATTATTTTTCGATAATTTTATAAAATGCTCAGCTCTCCCCCATGTCCTGGAAGCATCTGCGTAGTTCAGCTTTCAGCCACCAGAGTTGCTAGTGATCTCATTCATCACCCCCACAGAATCCTCAACCCCCATTCGTTCATCCGAAGATCATGTGATATTACCTCATCACACTTATATAAGGAGTCACCCCCTGCTCATCTTTCTCACTCGTCCATTGCCCGCCGCATCGTTCATTTGGTTTTTAGTTTTTCGCTGCTGAATAAGGTGAAGAGAGCTATCTTAACCAGCATGCCCTTATCAGCCAAGACGTTCAGGGTCCACGATACGTCATTACCGAGTAAGTAAATAATTTCTATTTTTTTATTATCCATTTTCCTGTATATCTTATCTATTCTCCTTATTAATTATGTATCTCGTTGTCATAGTGGACCTCACACATTTTGTCCTGGATTGCGAGGAACGGACTGGAGTGCAACAGGCTCCCCAGCCCCAGCCTCCTGTGCTCGACGGACAGCCGGACTTGCCTTGTGAGTATAATTTTAATTCTAGCCTGTTCATCATTTATATTAACCATTTAAAACTTTGTTTTCTTATTTCATACTTGTTATTTTTTTCTTTGTTTCTAGATCACTTAAGGTAATTCCAGCTTGAGTTAGAAGCAGAGATCAGGGCTGTCCCACGTAGCCCACTACATAACTGGATTCAGCCCCCAGCTCCAGAATACCGCCACTCACGTGAGTATACTGAAAAATAAATCTTCTTTCACTCTAGTTATCTCTTTTTTTCAAAATAACTAAAATTTTTATCTAGTTCTGTTACAGGAAACCCGACTGATGATCTCCATTTATTGCGAGATAGAGGTCATTCAATGGCAATTAGAGCAACAACTACAGCCCACACGTAATTTTTAAAAAAAATACCTATCTCTAACAATAATATTAATATACTTACTTCTTTTTCTCTAACAATTCTATTTATAAAATCTTATTTGTTCTAGATGATTATACACAATTAATGGATGATGTGGTCGATGATTTTTTGGAGGGGGCAGTAGACTGCCCCGATGAATTGTTCACGTTGTGGAGTCAGTGCCAAAAAGGTATTTAGTCCCTCTCCTTATAACCATGTGTGTGATTGTTAGAATTCACGTACATATACAATGTACTTGTTTACTTTATCTCTAGTGAGATCGACTCTCAGCACACGGTTGCAAGCGTGACTTTCGCGGTGGCTAAACCGGGTGGTCAGCAGCGCCCCCGAAGACGTGCATCGCCGGTCAAATAGCCCATGGCCACGGAAGCCGTGCCCAACCACTTGTGTGCTACAACCCCCCCCCCCCCCCCCCCCAGCCCCCCAGACCGCTATGTGCGTCAGCCGCCGCACGGGAAGCGGTCGCCACCGCCGCTACGCTATCAAGGTTACAGAGCCCGCCCCCCAGCTGCTCTCACTGGGTGTCGCCCGCTGGTCCCTCACAGCGGACAGCACGAGTATCACCTCCATCATGCGAGGTACAGCACACCTCACCTAGTTATAGCTCTAGTATTAGTGATCCTGTGGCTAGTGGCAGTTCTCTCTCCCACCCTTTTAGTGAAGTGGATCAGGTCGGCAATACCACAGCACAATTGCAGTACTTGGCGATTCCGGACGTCTTTGAGAAGCGGGATTTTTAAACGCATGCCTCCCTGTCCTAGATGGAAAAGTGGAAACTCCTCGTAGGGATCACTGTCATCTTACAGGGAAATTCCGCGGCGCAACTCACAATGCTTGCAATTTGAAGTAACAATTACCTAGGCACATACCAGTTTTCTTCCATTATTTAAGTGGGTATGGCGCTCACTTTCTAGTTGAGCACTTGGACGATTTCGGGGATAAAGTCCCCTCGGAATGCGCGATTGTGAAGTTCCTCTTTAACAATTTTAACTAGATCTTTATTCGTGAGCGCTCGGTCAGGTAGGATAACTAACGGACATTTTTTTTTAATTTATGAAAAGACCTAATCCTTTCCGGCATGGTTTCAAGTAGAGACCTTTCCCGGTAGCCGCTGCCTCCATAGCGCGATTATGTCTTTTGGCTTCCTCTAGTTGGGTTTGTACATTCTGCGCGTTTTTAACCGTCTTGGCGACAGCTGCAGCCCCGCCTGTAAGCGACCCTACAGCGGACAACGCTGCAAGGGCTGGAACGAAGAACGGCATAATTCCACCTGAAGTCTTTGGTAGTGGTAGGACCCTAAGTGGTTTAATTTAAGTCTTGTTCTTCTTGTTCCCACCGTTCAGCACACGTTTTGCCGCTCACATCGAAGTGAGAATACAGTTTTTCAAACACCCGGGTTTGTTCGCACGCAAAGCTATTCGATCTGCTTTCATAATTCGTTTGAAATTCATCACCCCCAAGCCCAACTTAATTTTTCCACGCATGGTTTTATCAAATACGTGTGTAGCAACGCGTTGACCTATTTCTAGATCTTTTCTTCTCCTTATTTGCTTGGCTTTATCTGCTAATATCCGGTCAGGGACGTGGCTTGCTGGGAGGTCATTATTTGCTGCGTATGCGAGGTCGTGCTCAAGGCAGGCTTCGTCTGGTAGGTTAATACCTTTATCACCTCGTAGCAGGCGCTTCTGAAACTTTGTTCCAGGTCCACAGAAGTTATACCGGGGAATGTGCAATTCAACAGGCAATTGTCGAGAACACCACCTCTTATTATGATGTACCTCCTATCGTGCATGGTAAGCTACGAACGTGATAGATGTCTAGGCTCTCTGTTATATACCAAATTGTCAGCGTCAATCCAGCTGTTTCCTGATGATGGAAATGCTAACCATTTAACTAGCGCTCTATTCCCGCTACGTCTTATGACGTGTCCCATGAGAAATACATCTGGTTCAGAACTCTTCTGCAGTTCTTCAGTGTAAAAGCATCCTGCAATTTCCTCACCCTTGCCATCCTTTAAGATATAAGTCCTAGGGTTCGTTCTCTGCACTTTGGATACTGTGGATATCTCGGCGGACCAGTTTGGTAAGTACGATTTCTCGAAAGCTGTCTTCTGTTTTGAAATACGCACTAAGTCGCATATACTGAACCTCTGTTTGCGAGGGTCCAGCATTTTAATCCGGAAATATACTGTGTTCATGAGTGAATTATCGCGAACATCGAACGGTCTCATATTTATTGCACTATGTTTGGCTCGATTATACTTTGCAACTATCTGTGGGAGCATATCTACTCACTTGTACGAACCGCGAAGATTAAAATGCATCCACATTTGAGCTTTGACTGTTCTATTCAACCGCTCGACGATACTAGCTTTAAGGTGGGTAAACGGGGAGTAGAGTATGTGTCAATAACCATTAAAATGTATTTTAATCCATTATTATGAGGTGAATATCGATTTGTATCTACAAGATCAGCTTGCCACAAGTCATCCAGTCCTTTAATCATGACATGCCTACGAGGGTATGTTTTGCGTGCTGGCTTGTGTAGTTCTTTAACCTCGGTCTCCATACTTATTCGATGATACCGCTTTCTCGAAGCTCGGAGATTATGGATACAACCTCATTCGAATGAGCTGTATTGCCTGTAGCAGCCGAAGTCTGTTTATTAGTTCATCTGGGTCATCGTAATATATATACTGAAGGGGTTGATTGCTCACTCCTTTATGCTGAAAGTCTACACCCTAACCGACGCTTTTAGCTTGTTCGTTGAGTAAAGGTTGTATAATGGTCGTGTATTTAGAGTTTTCAGACTTTTTCAGTGTTCCGTCATTTTTATACAGATTAATCAAGTTAAGTATTTCCCGATAGACTTTGCGGTCATCGGCAGAGTATTTTAAGTTTTTTGATGGCCTTAGGAAGATTAGGTTCACTGAGCCTGGCGTTCTTTTAAACTCTGTATCCCCGATGCTTATTGTGCTATCGGGTAAAGCTGTAGTTTGAGAGCCTAGCATGTACGGTCTCGCCCTGCTGACACCAAATGTTCTATCTATCTTAACAGTCGGATACTGGTTCGTGAATTCTGCGATTGGGTCATTATTATGCAAAGTTATCCTGGTGATAGATTCGGTAACAGGTTTAAAAGTTTCGTTTAGTGTTTGCTCACGATCTAGATGTCCCAACTTAAGCAAGCGTAATTTCTCTCGAACTGCTTTGCGCGCCTGAATGACTTTATGCTTTGTCGACATCTAGAAAGATATTAAGCAGAGCTCTGAATATCACGTGGTTTTAAAAATGCTTTGTTGTACTTCTTCTTCTCCTTTTTTCCTACACCACCTCCTTCAATAACAACGTCCTCGGCTTCTATCATGCCCTAAATTGCGCTAATTCTGTTCTCTATCCGGTTTTGGTTAATGGCAAGAAGTTTCTGTGTGTCCTTTAATTCCCTTGCAACTTTAACTAATCTGGACTCAAGATTTTTAAATTTGATATCGGTGTACATGCGGGCATTCTCTCTCTGCACACCTAATCTCTCAGACTGAGCGTCCGCCATGCGTGCGAATTTGTCCATGCTGTAGTGTCAACTGAAGCACTAAGTTATTTTGTTGGTTTATATATAGAGAAAGTCTTGGAAGTTGCGGTTATACCTGCCGTCATTCAATTTACGAGTTTTATCAATAACAAGAAAGCCGTATTGTGAGTGGCTCCAGCAGTTAGCACATATCTTTAGAAATTCGTTGTATGACAAGTCGGTCCCTGTGTGAGCATGGTAAATGTGCTTTAAATTGAGACTGTCTTATTTGAATGCTATAAAGATATTTTTGTTGTCCCTCACCAACTGTTTTGGGATCCTGGAATATGTCTGGCTCAGATAAAATACATCAATACCCATATGAAGGCCGAAGCAGAAATATTTACGGATTTGATCCTGCTTTTCAACAGCGACATCGTCGAATATGAAGACACTGTTAGGCTTTACGTCTTCAGTGGCGGGGGGTATGTCCTCGCTTTCACTGAAGGCTCTGTACATTACACCGTCTACTCCATCTAATATTTTCTTCAGTAACTGGTACTTGGGCTGAAAGCGTGGTTTGGAGAACACGAAAAGGCGCTCGAAGCGGACTCCGTCTATGTGCGTTAACAGAGCCACGAGGACATTTTGTCTTACCACAGTTGGATTGACCTACAATTATAGCTCGTATGGTGTCAGGAAGGAGTGGTCCATTCTTGTTGACCTTCTGGTCTTGGTCATTATCACAGGACCAGTCACCTACAACAAAGTCCTTGCGGCGAGAGTGTTTCACCCAGCCCGCCATGATACCTACTGTGGTAGGTACAGGCGTGGAATACGCTTTTATATGATGAAAAATATGTGTATGTGTGTAGCCAATATAGCGCAGTCACGTTACCAACTGAGCTACAACGGCTACACAACAGATTGAACTCTAGGTGGTATATTTAAAGGGAAGGCTGTCATATAGATTAACATAGGTGGCATTTTGTCTTGACAAATAAAAAACACAATCACAAATTTAATATTATAAAATAATATATTTATTTATTAAAGTATTTACAAATATGAT
Organism: Schistocerca gregaria; assembly: GCF_023897955.1. Lineage (NCBI taxonomy): Eukaryota > Metazoa > Arthropoda > Insecta > Orthoptera > Acrididae > Schistocerca > Schistocerca gregaria. The sequence goes on from NC_064922.1 coordinate 752,186,329, forward strand.
CAGCATGAGAAAAAATCAGTACATTCTTTTTTAAGCGGTGCAGCAGAAGTACAGTATTTGGGAAATAGCTGCTTCTTGTATGCTTGAAATTCAGCACGTATATCTCGTAATGTTATGAGTGAATTAAAATAGTCCGGTATTCCGTCAGTAAATTTGAGTTCGATATTTTCAACACTTATTCGAGGAATAGCACAAGACTTGGGCACTGGTGTTATACACATACTAAAACAATGTTCTGTATCATCTATGTGGATGCTACATGTGTGAAGTCAGTTAATGATGTCGTTGTATACTGGCTGAACATAAAGGCAACATCTATTTAGTCTCTCTATCGTACTAGTTAGAGCCATGTCTAAATTGAACAAGTTATCAACAGTGGAGTGATGCATGAAAATGCTATAACTGTCAGCACTTTTAATTTTTAGTGTAGCATCATCATACATTGACAGAATACTCACAGTTAGAGTGCCACAGTACATGTCCTGGTAGGAGTGGGATGGATAAATTCGGTAGTCATATGTTTCTTGATCTGTGATTTTAAACGACACAGTTAATGCCACTCATAGTCAGAAAATTTGAGTTTAATATTTTTGAGCACATTTTCCAGCACTAACACTGTTGACAGGCTACCTTATTGTGAAACTTCAAGTCCTACATGAAGACGTTTTGAAGCACTTACTGTTAACACATAGCTTGAGGCGAATAGTAAAGGTTGAGGTGCACTGGCGGTCGGTATCTTCTCATCGACGACATCCACACCAGCGTGGTTAGCCTGCTGTTCTTGCACTGATGGCGGGATATCCCTTGTGAGATTATTATCAGTGGACAGTGCATACGAAGGAGCCCAGTACTGTGAAGCCCCAGCAAGCGCAGCCTCTCGCACCGACATTAACACCTGGCTATTCTGCTCCAGCATGCTGAGAAGCTGAGCTACAGGATCCTGTATGGACGAATCCGAGGCCTTCACGTGCATGGACCGGGACACGCCGGGACCTGCTGATGCTGGCGTCACGGATGGAGCAGCTGGAGGACAAAGACGAATATTCATAAGAAATGATGTGATGTTGGCAGAGAAATAATAATAATAATAATAGCAATAATAATAATAATAATAATTTTAGGACTTACTTTTCTGATGCTGCTTGCTCCTCCTCCTGTTCCACTGTGGTGGTGACTGACACTTCATCTTGACTGACTGGAACAGAGATCGAGGAGGCTGAGTGCTCCTTATATAGAAGCCAACTACGTCATCATGAAACCGGGTTCTTATTGGTTGAACGAGGTGAACACGTGACCTGTCGAAGTGACCTCTAGCGGGGAACACGTGAACTAGATCAGTTTGTCGCTCTGCTAGATCAGAGGCAGTAGTCTCTTGTGGACTGGGAGCTTATATGTTGGCTTTCGAGAAGGTAGACAGTTGAAACAGCAGCAGATGTTTCCATGAGATGGGTAATGCATTTTTAAAGCATCTAGTTTGAGGGAATTTATTTGGAGGACTGTGTTCTTGTTCTTATTCATATGTTACAGGATTAATGCACGTTTCCATTCAGCATGTTGGAGGCAATGGGGACTGTCCTTGACTGTATGCTTGCAAACTACACTGCTGTCAAATTCATCACGGTCAGACATCAATAACTCATCGATTGAACACATTCTGCAGGATGGTCTTCAATGGTATATACATAGTATACGAATATGCTTACGCCGAAGCGAATTGGTGTCAACTGAGCGTCTCTTGCGTTTTGAAGATTGAATGCTTGATGGTAAATATGTCTGCAGTTTGTGTGCACGCATGAGCATATGCTGGTTACGAGATGCATCCTGGCTCCATCCCTCTGCATTGCCGAAATCTGCTGAACAGAATTCTTGTACTTATTCCTCCGACACTCCCCCATTATCATACGCATCCACACCTCATGTAGTGAACTGTGGCTACAGTCCTCCCTCGAATGTCTACATGAAATGCAGTTATTGAAAGCTGCTCTATCACCCACATTAATCTCTATGATCGAACACAGAGTGATGGTTTGACAACAATAGCTCAACAGAGACTGAATGTGCAGGAGAACGGTAACGGTAGTTCAGTGGAGGTAGCACAATTAGCTTTCTTCCCGCCAAAATCAACCATCTTGAATGACGTCACGGCGGCGCTCTCTGGTGGCAGGGGTATGAACTAACACAGTTGGACTGCATGAACACTTGCATGATATAAATAATAATAAATGATAATGTTAATAAATGATAATCAATAATAATGAATAATAATAAAGACAAGTATGGTTTTGCATGCATTATCCTGTTGGAATTTGAATTACGCGCCTATTTTTCCTGGTGGCTTATGTTAATGGACGTAGCCCATTTGGTCTATTTTGCTGCTAAAATTCAAAATTCGCGCCATTTTTTCTGGAGGTTAGGTTAGTGGACATAGCACAATTGACCTATTTCCCCTCCAAAAGCCGCCATCTTGGATGACATCGTGCGCTGTTGCCAAATCTACATGCCGCCATCTTGAATGACGTCATCGCCGCCATCTTGAATAAATTTGGCAACAATTGAAAGTGCTCTACTACTCCCGTAGTATTAAGCAATGGTTCAATCAAACATTCTGTTATTAAACAGTACCCAACTTGTTTTAAGAACATTCATTCATCTCTATGTTGTGCGTGCGCGACATCCTTGGTGCCCCATTATCCATAGTATACGCCCTGTGTATGGCTCCGCGCCATTGCTGGAAAACTGAAGGATACCGGCCCGTACGAGGGCACGTGAGTAGCGGCGAGCGAGGATATGGGGGTGTGAGCGGCAAGCAGACAGGGAGGGGTTTGCTGGCAGCAGTGTGGATACTTTGAGGTCCGGTTTTACGTACGACGACTGAGCGCTCTGTTCGGCCGAACATAGCTCGGTTGCGGTGGCCTAGCCCGTGGAGTTGTGCTGGCGCCATCGTCTACTCTACCATTGGAAAAAGCCAGACTGCTCGGGGAAGCGGTGCGTGAATATATTTTAGCCTTTATGGTGAGCCCCGTTCTGTAGCGGATAGTAATTTTGTTCTTAAATGACGTGTGACCTACTGCATCCCAGTTCCTTTTAAATGTAATTGATATTTTAGGTAATTCTTCCGATATTGTGTTGTGAGTGAATACGCCCGTTTAATTTTTCTACCATACTGTTTTTAGCCGATTTTCTGGACACGCGATTTGTGGCGAACGTGCATTTGCATTTGGATTTTGATTTGTACGTACCACCTTATTGGGCAGCGCCTCTTGGTTGATGATGCACGCAAGCCACGTTTTCTTTTAAAATTGTCTGGAGTATTTACTATTCTTTTCTTTATTGTTGTTTTGTATTTTGCTATAACAGTATTTAATTCCTCTAACGTGTGTGACAAAAATTAAAGTGAACCCGAAAACGAGCCTCGCCGTATGCTTTAGTTGGTCTTGTGGCTTTCATCAGATCATTTTCGGTAATTCTATATTTCGACGTAAATGTCGTAAAGGTGTGAGACTATAATATAAGTTAATTGTTTATTTGACGCTACAATAGCGAAGCCATAATCACTGTACATAAAATTTACCTTTAAAAAAGGGGTTAAATTAATGGTTTCAACGAAAATGACGACGTAGTTCGTTGAAACCGGCCATGAAACCCCTTTTTTTAAACGAAAAATTTTATGTACTGTGACTATGGCTTCACTATTGTAGTGACAAGCAAATATTTAATTTTCGGTAATGTAAATTCCTGCTTACATCTGTGGGAAAGGAATCAGTTTGGTAGCTGATTCCAGTAAATCCGACATTATTGTCATTAACTGTTTCCTGAACTCTGTAATAATGTCATTGTGATTTGTTTGTTTGCCGTTTCTGCCCGGCGGACGTAGCTAATTCTTTCTGTATATTTAATCTGCTACTGCCGTTGTTTGCTTGCTTGTAACCCAGTGAGATTAAGTGTTTTCCTCATTTGGCGTTTTTGTTTCAATTGCATACATTGTACATCATACAGGGCAGGGGGCCTTCACGTTTATAATTAGTTTTCCTTGTGATTTACTGCAGCTGATTCCTTCTAAATCCAGCTTAAGTAAACCTAAGCATCGCCCTCTACAGGCGGCCTTTAGTACAAGTTAGGTTCGGCCGTCTCCGCCGTTAAGGTTCACTGTGTTCGTAAGCGTCATGCCTGCCTGCCCGCGGAGGCATGTTTGGACGTAACTTTAAGGTCCCTTAAGATAACTGGTAATGGTCGTCCTGCAGTCTTAATCAAATTTCAGGTAAATGCTAGAGCACCTTCGCCTATTGTAAAACTTGTTTGTGTGGCCCCCGGCCATTAAATTGTTATCCTGTATCTGTCTTAAATGTTATTAAGTTTTTTGAGTAGTGAAATTTTTTTCACTTAAGATTGGTCGGTGTTGCGTAAGTTGGGTTTTAGGGCGACGCAGCTTGTTCCTTAACGAAATTTATATGTAAAATTTCTTTACTTCAGGGGGCTTCGCCGAGGTAGGGATTTATCATTGGGCCTTAAGCCGTTTGTACAGTTGCTAAGTGTAGTTATTTGTGTGATCAGCTAAAGTTCTTGACCTGTAATGCTCTGTTAACTAGCAAAGCAGTATGGCAATTTATTATTCTTAATACAGCTAGTTAGTACTTCAAATTATTTTGATAAGAAAAGAAAGGAGATTTGCCGGCCAGTGTGACCGAGCGGTTCTAGGCGCGTCAGTTTGGAGAAGCGAGACCGCTACGGTCGCAGGCTCGAATCCTACCTCGGGCATGGATGTGTGTGATTTCCTTAGATTAGTTAGGTTTAAGTAGTTCTAACTTCTAGGGGACTGATGACCTAAGAATTTAAGTCCCATAGTGCTCAGAGCCAGTTTTGAAAGGAAATCACCTTTATTTTAATCACCCTGCACCCACACATTTTAAAAATTGTATTTACTGATGTGGTGAGCCTTACTTTTTCTGCCTTATTTATTAGTCATCAGTTCTCCCGTAATTAAATTCTGTATTTTACTAATTGTAAAGTGCTCGATTGCTTTTTGATAGTATATTACTGTTTAAGAATATATAATTTTGTTGCCTAAATACATTACCACTCCCCAACAACTTCCCTACAGCCTCAGTTTCGCAAGCTACTATCCTGCCTACAATTTAATCTACACTGAATAGCCAAAGAAACTGGTACACGTGCCTCATGTCGTGTAGGGCTTCCGCGAGCACACAGAAGTGCCGCAACACGACGTGGCATGGACTCGACTAATGTCTGAAGTAGTGCTGCAGGGAACTGACACCATGAACTATGCAGGGCTGTCCATAAATCTGTAAATAAATCTGTAAGAATACGACAGGGTGGAGATCTATTCTGAATAGCACGTTGCGAGGCATCCCAGATATGATCAATAATGTTCATGTCTGGGAAGTCTGTTGGCCAGCGGAAGTGTTTAAACTCAGAAGAGTGTTCCTGGAGCCACTCTGTAACAATTCTGGACGTGCGAGTTGTCGCTTTATCGTGCTGGAATTGCCCCAGTCCGTCAGGAAGCGCAATGGTCATGAATGGATACAGGTTATCAGACAGGATGCTTACGTATGTGTCACCTGTCAGAGTCGTATCTAGACATATAAGGGGTCCCATATCACTCGAACTGCACGCGCCCCACACCATTACAGAGCCTCCACGAGCTTGAGTTCCCTGCTGACATGCAGAGTCCATGGATTCATGAGGTTATCTCCACATCCGTACACGTCCATCCACTCGAAACAGTTTCCAGTCATCAACAGTCCAATGTCGGTGTTGACCGGCCCAGGTGGGGCATAAAACTGTGTGTCGTTCAGTCATGAAAGGTACACGAGTGGGCCTTCCACTCCGAAAGCCAATATCGATGAATGGTTCACACGCTAATACTTATTGATGGCCCAGCACTGAAATCCGCAGCAATTTGCGGAAGGGTTGCACATCTGTCACGTTGAACGGTTCTCTTCAGTCGCCGTTGGTCCCTTTCTTGTAGGATCTTTTTCCGGCCGCAGCGATGTCGGAGATTTGACATTCACGGTACACTCGAGACATGGTCGTACGGGAAAATCCCCACTTCATCGCTACCGCGGAGATGCTATGTCCCATCGCTCGTGGGCCGATTAGAACACCACGTTCAAACTCACTCAAATCTTGATAACCTGCCATTGTCGCAGCAATAACAGTTATAACAACTGCACCAGACACTTGTTGTCTTATACAGGCGTTGCCGACCACAGGACCGTATTCTGTTTGTTTACATATCTCTGTATTTGAATAGGCATGTCTATACTAGTTTCTTTGGCGTTTCGGTGTAGTTATAGGAAGTTAAAAGAAGCAGTATAAGGGTAATTCGACACTTGTGCAGTGGTCACATGCGAAGCCAATAATTTTTTTTAAAAATTGGCACGTGTTTAGTAAAGCCCCTTGCACACGAAGGGACAGGAAAGAGAGTTTAGGGAATCGCAACACTCTCCCTGATTCGGAGTCAACATTTGGTGTCGCGCACTGAGGCAATCGTTAACAGATGAACAGTTTATCTCCATTTAATGCTCATTTTCGATCATCGTTAGTCGGGTCCTTAGCTCGTGGGAGTGTATAACGGTCATAATTCAGTAAACGTAAATTACGAGTTAGCAGCTGCAGTCACATTAATCCATGTGCGCAATTAAAGCGGAGCTCTTGCCAATACCTACGCCTGGGTACGTTGTGAAATATTTCTAAAATACGACGTAGTCTTACTTTTAATACCTTTTATTCGTAGCTTTAATAATACATCGTTCAAAAAAGTTTTCACTATTTCTTACGCTAATCTTAGTAGCATTTGATACACAAAAAAATACTTATGCGCCTATGATCAAGCATGTGCGCTAAATGACAGTTCCAGTTTTTATCTGAATTATAAAACTCTTCGTTTGTCCACGTCAATCGATTAATTAATGTATGCGACATCACAAACCTTTCAACACACATTTTATCGCAGTCTGTACGATGCCTATACAAACATTTTGTGACTTTGTAGCACTCAAGTGACAATCCTGTAGTCTTTATTGCTCAAAAACATGCTTTAATGAGAACATGTGGCACTCAGCGACGATCACATTGTTGATAGTTGTTTAAAGAATTGGTCATTCTGACTACTACTTCACAGTTTATTTACTTCCTCATGAAATTTGTTGTAAATAATACACTACAGTTCAAAAGGAACTATGATATACGTAATTACATTACCAGAAGGAAAGATGACATCATAACTGCACATTAAGGTTGGCTGTAGCACTAAAATTTTTGGTAGCTTACCCAGTGATAAAAAACGACTGACAGACAGAAAAGTAAAATTAGAAAACAAACTGAAAAAGTTTCTCCTTGACATCTCTTTTTGTTCCGTAAAAGAATTTCTTATTGTTAAACTGTGTATAAGTTGATGGGTAGGTATTACTAACTCACATCTCGAAATTTTCAAATGTGTGTGAAATCTTATGGGACTTAACTGCTAAGGTCATCAGTCCCTAAGCTTACACACTACTTAACCTAAACTATCCTAAGGCCAAACACACACACACACCCATGCCCGAGCCAGGACTCGAACATCCGCCGGGACCAGCCACACACTCCGTGACTGCAGCGCCTAAACCGCTCGGCTAATTCCGCGCGGCAACTCACATCTCGACCTGTACTGCATAAAAAACATATCAGTTTTCAGTATTTAGCGATATTAATAAATTAATTTGTGATTTGAAACATAAAACGGGTCGCTCCACATCATTACGATTTATTGTGCAAATGATCCACGTAGCTTGAAATTAACTAACTGCCCTACATTGCCCATTTCTCCATCTAGAGTTCACTCTCATAATTCTGTAAAATTTTGTGGTTGAAGAGTACTTTCTGTCATTTTTTCTTGTTTTTTCCTCCTTTTATCTAAGTTCAGTTTTTATTTCTCTGCTCTTTTCTGACCGGTTTAGACAGAGGATGGTTAACCTCTCGTCTAGTGGATTTTCCACGTAGCAAAAATTCGCCGCTTTAATCAGTAGAGCGGGTGCGCGACAGACGTTTCGCCCGCACTATTTTATTTAAATCCGCGAGCCGACTGTCTCGCGTTATCTAGATAGCGGCTCAGAAATGCAAGTTGCTGACAATCTCAGCGAGAGGCGGGAAAAAGGAACGCCGGAGCAAAATGGGGACGACACGAAGGAAAATATTTTTGCGACGTAGCGTAACCGCGTCTCTCTCGACCCCGCCAGCGAGGAGAAAATAAAACGGGGCGCTAGGGCTGCTTTCGCAGTCCGCCTCCCACGCAGCCTTTGGTGCGTTAGGACCCCATCATTTACGCGGGGGGACTTGGCGAGAGGAGTGTGCGGCAGGTTGCCGGCCTGCGGCTCCCAGGGGCAGCATCCGGCCGCGACGGTCTGCGGTGTTCTGGCCCCCCTCCCACGCCGCCGGTCACTTTTTCACCGGGCTGGCGTTTCTTTAGCTGCTACCTCGCGCCTCCAGTATTACGTCTTCGCCGTAGCAGACAAATTCTCCTCACAATGCAGATCGAGAAAAAATGTAACTGGCACTGAGTATTGGCAGGCGAAACTCACTGCAGACTGGCACGCCATGTTTTTCTCTACAGAGTTACGACGCCTCCACATACACGATGCAAAATACCGTAATAATGCCACATTTATATTTCGTATGTGGCTTCGTTTCCTCCTGTCAGTTTTTGCGTGATTTGTCATACAAGAAATACATAAGTTGTAAACTACTGACGTTTGTTGCTTTTAGAAATATCGAGCGCCGTGTGAAGTAGCGGATGCAAATCACGGTACGAATGCAATTTGGCACGAGACTTTATTCAAATCAGAGCGAAGCAATGTATTACATCTACATCAATCAGTACTGCGCAAACTACCACATGATGTGTGATGAAAAATCCACTATGGAATAATAACAATAATTATGAAAAGGATCGGTTCCTTCTGACCAAAAGATAACCCACTGACTTGCAGACAGGCACATTGAAAAAACTTGTCACACACCAAGATTTTGGCTAATGCCTTCTTCAGAAAAGAAGGGTAAACACGTACACACACCTGGTACGGATCCCACCTGCCTGAGGTGTGCCTGTTTGTGTGAATGTTTGTGTGTTTTCCTTTCTTTTCCGAAGAAGGCTCAGTGTGCAACAGTCTTCTTGTTGTGCACATCTGGAACTCAATGTGTCATCTTTACTGTGAGTAGCAATCTATCCGTTTCATAGAATGTACATCATTTTGTCTGTTTCACTGATTAAAACTGGTATAACGCAGTTAACCTCCTGACATATATTTCTTGGTTATTATATACAATTAAAAGCCAAGTATAATGTAATGGTGGAGGTAGGAATGACTATGTTGCGCCGACAGGAATGGCCGAACGGTTCTAGGCGCTTCTGTCTGGAACCGCGCGATCGCTTCGGTCGCAGGTTCGAATCCTGCCTCAGGCATGGATGTGTGTGATGTCCTTAGGTTAGTTAAGTTTAAGTGGTTCTAAGTTCTAGGGGACTGATGACCTCATTGGTTAAGTCCCATAGCGCCCAGAGCCGTTTGACATTGCTGGCTTCCCCTTTTGCAGTACACTGGATTTGAAATTAATTTTGGGTCGAAGTTGCTTATTTCAAAGTAGAAAGGTACTCATAGATGTCCTTTATTGTAATAAACATTTTTACTTTACTCAGTTATCTTCATCTACATCACGAGATGCAGTTCTTGTCTGAAATCCAAAACTGCATCTTGTCTTGAGGGATATAGACCAAAGATTTCTTGATATGATCCAGTTTGTGGCTTGGCTCTAAGCACTATGGGACTTAACTGCTGAGGTCATCAGTCCCCTAGAACTTAGAACAACTTAAACCTAACTAACCTATGGACATCACACACATCCATGCCCGAGGCAGGATTCGAACCTGCGACCGTAGCGGTCGCGCAGTTCCAGACTGTAGCGCGTAGAACCGCTCGGCCACTCCGGCCGGCACAAACGGTGTGGATATGCAGGCTTTCTCTGAGGACAGTTCTGAAGATTCTGCAGCTTTTCTCAGCCTAAATTGCCCATTGTCAAGTCAGCAGTGTTCATGTTGCACTCAGCAGTACGCGGATTTTCAGCTGAAAAGATCATCTCACGGTATTTTGAAATAGTGGGAACCCTTACCAGGTATTTACCATACGAATCATTGTTCAGGCAGGTTCGTTTATTGAGCGTAGCCCACCAGGAACTGTAGTCGATAAAAGAATCCACCTTCATCTGAACAATGGAAAACTTGGTACTTTTTTTTCACGACTTCTGCTGCATAATACACTCCTGGAAATTGAAATAAGGACACCGTGAATTCATTGTCCCAGGAAGGGGAAACTTTATTGACACATTCCTGGGGTCAGATACATCACATGATCTCACTGACAGAACCACAGGCACATAGACACAGGCAACAGAGCATGCACAATGTCGGCACTAGTACAGTGTATATCCACCTTTCGCAGCAATGCAGGCTGCTATTCTCCCATGGAGACGATCGTAGAGATGCTGGATGTCCTGTGGAACGGCTTGCCATGCCATTTCCACCTGGCGCCTCAGTTGGACCAGCGTTCGTGCTGGACGTGCAGACCGCGTGAGACAACGCTTCATCCAGTCCCAAACATGCTCAATGGGGGACAGATCCGGAGATCTTGCTGGCCAGGGTAGTTGACTTACACCTTCTAGAGCACGTTGGGTGGCACGGGATACATGCGGACGTGCATTGTCCTATTGGAACAGCAAGTTCCCTTGCCGGTTTAGGAATGGTAGAACGATGGGTTCGATGACGGTTTGGATGTACCGTGCACTGTTCAGTGTCCCCTCGACGATCACCAGAGGTGTACGGCCAGTGTAGGAGATCGCTCCCCACACCATGATGCCGGGTGTTGGCAGTGTGCCTCGGTCGTATGCAGTCCTGAGTGTGGCGCTCACCTGCACGGTGCCAAACACGCATACGACCATCATTGGCAACAAGGCAGAAGCGAATCTTATCGCTGAAGATGACACGTCTCCATTCGTCCCTCCATTCACGCCTGTCGCGACACCACTGGAGGCGGGCTGCACGATGTTGGGGCGTGAGCGGAAGACGGCCTAACGGTGTGTGGGACCGTAGCCCAGCTTCATGGAGACGGTTGCGAATGGTCCTCGCCGATACCCCAGGAGCAACAGTGTCTCTAATTTGCTGGGAAGTGGCGGTGGTGCGGTCCCCTACGGCACTGCGTAGGGTCCTACGGTCTTGGCGTGCATCCGTGCGTCGCTGCGGTCCGGTCCCAGGTCGACGGGCACGTGCACCTTCCGCCGACCACTGGCGACAACATCGATGTACTGTGGAGACCTCACGCCCCACGTGTTGAGCAATTCGGCGGTACGCCCACCCGGCCTCCCGCATGCCCACTATACGCCCTCGCTCAAAGTCCGTCAACTGCACATACTGTTCATGTCCACGCTCTCGCGGCATGCTACCAGTGTTAAAGACTGCGATGGAGCTCCGTATGCCACGGCAAATTGGCTGACACTGACGGCGGCGGTGCACAAATGCTGCGCAGCTAGCGCCATTCGACGGCCAACACCGCGGTTCCTGGTGTGTCCGCTGTGCCGTGCGTGTGATCATTGCTTGTACAGCCCTCTCGCAGTGTCCGGAGCAAGGATGGTGGGTCTGACACACCGGTGTCAATGTGTTCTTTTTTCCATTTCCAGGAGTGTATCTTTCCTCCTTCTTGGGCTTCCACCTAATTATCCCAAAATCCTATCTGCCCAGCAATGCCTTTTTATGGGAGTTATTAATATTTCGCCGGAAAGTTTATATTTGTGACTGTGTGTCGTAATCTCCACATGAGAAAAAATGGTAGGGTGTATTTTGCGACGACAAGAACGTTCTCTCCGCGCTGCTTGTGGTGGTCCCCTATGCAGCTTTTTCTACGGTGTGCGTTTCCTACCTCATCCGATAAAAATATCCATTTTTGCGTCAACTACTTCGATTTACATGCATAAGCTGCATGTATCATGAGTAATTTGGGGACACTATCACGATACCTTGAATATTAATCGGAAAGAAATCGCATCTAGTATCGGAAAAAAGCTCTACAGGATGGTCCATTGATCGTGACCGGGCCAAATATCTCAAGAAATAAGCGTCAAATGAAAAAACTACAATGAACGAAACTCGTCTAGCTTGAAGGGGGAAACCAGATGGCCCTATGGTTTGCCTGCAAGATGGCATTGCCATAAAATGGTTCAAATGGCTCTGAACACTATGGGACTTAACATCCGAGGTCGTCAGTCGCTTAGAACATAGACTACTTAAACTTAACTAACCCAAGGACATCACACACATCCATGCCCGAGGCAGGATTCGAACCTGCGACCATATCAGTCGTGCGGTTCCGGACTGAGCGCCGAGAATCGCTCGGCTACCGCGGCCGGAGGCATTGCCATAGGTCAAACAGATATCAACTGAGTTTTTTAAAATAGGAACCCCCATTTTTATTACATATTCGCCTAGTATGTTAAGAAATATGAATGTTTTAGTTGGCCCACTTTTTTCAGTTTGTGGTAGATGGCGCTGTAATAGTCATAAACATATGGCTCACAATTTTAGACGTACAGTTGGTAACAGATAGGTTTTTTAAATAAAATACAGAGCGTAGGTACGTTTGAACACTCTATTTCGGTTGTTCCAATGTGATAAATGTACCTTTGTGAACTTATCATTTCTGAGAACGCATGCTGTTGCAGCTTGATTACCTGTAAATACCACATTAATGCAATAAATGTTCGAAATGATGTCCGGCAACCTCAATGCATTTGGCAATGCGTGTAACGACATTCCTCTCAACAGCGAGTAGTTCGCCTTCCGTAACGTTCGCACATGCATTGACAATGCGCTGACGCATGTTGTCAGGCGTTGTCGGTGGATCACGATAGCAAATATCCTTCAACTTTCCCCACAGAAAGAAATCAGGGAATGCCAGATCCGGTGAACGTGCGGGCCATGGTATGGTGCTTCGGCGACCAACCCATCTCTCATGAAATATGCTATTCAACACCGCTTCAAACGCACGCGATCTATGTGCCGGACATCCATCATGTTGGAAGTACATCGCCATTCTGTATGGAGTCAAACATCATGTAGTAACATCGGTAGAACATTACGCAGGAAATCAGCATACATTGCACCATTTAGATTGCCATCGATAAAATGGGGGCCAATTATCCTTCCTCCCATGACGCCGCACCATACGTTAACCCGGCAAGGTCGCTGATGTTCCACTTGTCGCAGCCATCGTGGATTTTCCATTACCCAATAGTGCATAATATGCCGGTTAACGTTACCGCTGTTGCTGAATGACGCTTCGTCGCTAAATAGAACGCGTGCAAAAAAATCTGTCATCGTCCCGTAATTTCTCTTGTGCCCAGTGGCAGAACTGTACACGACGTTCAAAGTCGTCGCAATGCAATTCCTGGTGCATAGAAATATGGTACGGGTGCTATCGATGTTGATGTATCATTCTCAACTCCGACGTTTTCGAGATTCCAGATTTGATTGCTACTGATGTGCGGATTAGCCGCGACAGAACCTAAAACTCCTACTTGGGCATCACCATTTGTTGCAGGTCGTGGTTGACGTTTCACATGTGGCTGAACACTTCCTGTTTCCTTAAATAACGTAACTATCCGGCGAACGACCCGGACACTTGGATGATGTCGTCCAGGATACCAAGCAGCTTACATAGCATACTCCCGTTGGGCATTTTGATCACAATAGCCATACATCAACACGATATCGACCTTTTCCGCAGTTGGTAAACCGTCCATTTTAACACGGGTAATGTATCGCGAAGCAAATACCGTCCGCACTGGCGGAATGTTACGTGATATCACGCACGTAATACGTTCGTGACTATTACAGCGCCATCCATCACAAAGCGAAAAAAGTGGTCCAACTAAAACATTCATACTTCTTTACGTACTACACGAATATGTAACAAAAAATGGGGGCTCCTATTTTATAAAACGCAGTTGATATCCGTTTGACCTATGGCAGCGCCATCTAGTGGGCCAACCATAGCGCCATCTGGTTTCCTCCTTCAAACTAGACGAGTTTCGATGTTTGTAGTTTTTTCGTTTGATGCTTATTTCGTGAGATATTTGGCCCAGTCACTATCAATGGATGTGGAGATGTGGAGATACGAAGAATACGTTATATATTGCCCAACATACATAGTAAAGTACCAGAAAAGAAGAAGAAAGTGAAATGAAACTTCGCTGGTAGACAGGTTATGTAATGTTATTGTAGCGATTACCACTTCGAATCAGATATAGAACTAGCTTGGCAATATGAGTCTACTCATCTACATGACATTGCACACCGTCTGACCTGAATGCATTCACTGAGCTGGGTGGGAAGGATGTCATGAAGCCGTTGTATTCTCTTCTGTAACTGGTTCGTTGTATTGTGGATACTGGCACTAGAACGACAATTACGTCCGACTGGTCCCACACAAATTCTATTGGGGACAAACCTGAGAATCTTGCTAGCCATGGAAGTACCTCAGCATCACGCAGACAGCCCACATGGACACGTGTCACGTCTGTAAGAGCATTATCCTGCTGAAACACAGCACCACTTTACTGTCGCAAGAGAGGTAACACATGAGGACGCATGATATTCCTAACCTAGCGTTAAGCCTTCAGATTTCCCTCAATTACTGCCAACCGTGATCTCATGTCATATCCGTTGGCTCCCCACATTATAACGCCATGAATAACACTGCTGCTAACTTCTTTAACCTTTGATGATCATCTGGTGAACTATAGAACTGCGGTTCATCGTTGAACACAATGCGACACCATTCATCAGTAGGTCATGCTTTTCAGTTATGGAGCGTGTAACCTCCCCCTCACTTATCGACCTCAATGACAGTGACAAATTAAACCGCGTGTACCTAATGGAAATTTGGGAAAAGCAATCGTCACCTAAGTTAATCTGTCGGTAAAGAGGGACGAAAGGGTTACATCAAAATGAAAGGAAATTTGCAAATGAAACTGGTGGAAATTACTTTTGAAAAGGGGTAAAGTTAATAAAGAAAGTAAATGTGCGGTCTTGACGTTAACAATTAACTTGCGTTAATTAGATATTTGAGATTTGGCGAAAATTTCGGTCGCCCGTCCCATGGACAACTACTATAATAACTGAAAAGGAAAGCTTATTGCACATATAATTAGCACTAAAAGCGTGGCAACTGAAGATTGACATGTGTTGTGTGAAAACTGAATGTTTGCCAGAAGTAATAAACAATTACAATATATAAAGACACAAAAATGTCATATCTTCAGGTAAAAAATTAAGGAAAAAATTTATAGTACAATAGATGGAAATAGGATGATATGCATTTCCAAGCGCAGTCATTTGTATTGTGGTGTTCACAGCATGGGCTGGTAATTCCCTGGTCCAGGGACCCCATTACTTGTTCTCGGATGGCAGGCGCACGCTTGAAGGAGTTACTGTGTGACTGGTGCACAATACGACGGTAAGAAGAAATAAAAGCTTTTAAAATGTGGTAGTATAGAAGAATGCTCAAGGGTAGATGGGGAGATCGAATAAAGAATGGCCACGCAGAGTCGCCGCGAGGTTTGAGGCTTTATGTCACGGACTGCGCGGCCACTCCCGTCGGAGGTTCGAGTCCTCTCTCGGGCATGGGTGTCTGCTGTTCTTAGCGTAAGTTAGTTTAAGTAGTGTGTAAGTCTGTGGACCGATGACTTAAGCAGTTTGGTCCCTTAGGAATTCACACACATCTGAACATTTGTATAAAGTATGAGAGAGTACTAAATCGAATCAGGGAAAAGTTTATAGCACAACTTTACTAAAAGAACGGACGGTTGATAGGTCACATACTAAGGCATCAAAGAATTGTTAATTTGGTAATGGGAGCAACTTTGGCGGGGAAAGGAGCAGGAGAAAGCAGAGAGAGAGGAATCTGTATGTTTATTTTGGTAGAAACAATTATTTTCATCAGCAGACTATTTGCTTGTAGTACTAAGTTCCCCTCTGAATCGGAGTGTGCGCTGATATGAAACTTTCTGGAGTATTAAAACTGTGTGCCTGACCTAGACTCGCATCTGGGATCTTTGCCTTTCGCGGGTAAGTTCTCTACCAAGTGAGCCACCTAAGCACGGCTTCTCACAGCTTTACTTCCGCCAGTACCTCATCTCCTACCTTCCAGACTACACAGACTTTATCCTGCGAAACTCGCAGGACAGAGTATGAGTCCTCCAGTTCCGCTCCAGCCGTCGTAGCGGTCGGTCACGCATGTTTACTTGTGTGCACTGCAACCAGTGTTTACAAGTTACTCTCTATTGGTGCCATTTCGCGTAGCGTCTGTTGCACACCTGCCTTACCCGGAAAGTGGGGATGCACAAAGGACAACGAGCAGGCAACAACTCTCGAAATCCAGAGGTGGGTAACCAACTACATGAAAGCAACACGAGATCAAGTAGACAGTACGAAAATTAATGTCTAATGAATCTATCTGCTATTTCAAAATTTTCTCCAACTTAGAGTACTTTATTGAGTATTACCGGCTATCACGCTGTATTACATACATGGGGAAACTACCAGCACGGTTCGTCTGTAATGAAACAGATCATGTTGAACAAGATTGTCCACGACGAACCTTTTGTCTTAAACTCAACTTAACTAAAAGTAAATCTTTATTCTGCGACGCCGTAGCAAAAATAAGCAGTGAACCGGTAGCAAACAGTGCCACACCAGCTGAAAGTAATTCAGTTGTTGTTAATGGTCCTGAGACTGTAAACAGAAAGCATGAACACAATAGCAATCTTCCCAATGTTTCAGTCGAGCGTGTATCTCCGTCCTTAGGCGAAAGTGGAAAGAGGACGACGGTTCAGGAAAGGGGAATATTGACCCATTACCTGACAGTCGCACCCATGCCAGTAGTGTAGCGTAAAATGATAGAAGAGTTGATACTAGCAGCATCGAGGCAACAAATGATAAACAATGCGACCCCCAAAGAGACTCTGCAGTCACGGGATCGGACAGTTTATAACAACCAACTCAGAAATTTCCATGCTGGAGGATGTTCGTGGTGACGTGATGGACGCTGCTCCGGACTCATGCCTTGAAACCAAATCGATGATACATTCAGTGGAAACATACGCGGATTCACCATCAGAAACAACAGAACAATCAAGCAAGCGGCACATATGTGTCTGCTGGTACAAAAAAAGGTCAGTCAAATTTTGACTGAGAAAATTTCAGTTAACAATAACGAAGGGGCGACCGGGTGTAAACAAAGAGTCCACAACAACTTCTTTTAGCGGCGCAGGTGAAGGTGAGATTGAAGATATAACAACGTCTGACTCAGAAACGATCCCCCATGCCGAACATCAATTTCTGTGGACAATCGTCAGGGAGGAAAGAAAGTACATAAGCTGCGGATTGTGAGGTCAAGTGGAACCTAGCAGAAATCTAGGGTAAGAGAGGCGAAGCCTAATCTCAATCTCAATCCAAAATCCAGACCAATTACAAGTTCAGGAACTGAGAAAATTTAATTGGCAACCACTTTTTAATTACTTCGTTTAATTCAGGCCTATTCTATTGTAGGTCAGTTAAGATCCTTTTATCTCTTTCTTCTTGTTCATTTGCGCACAAGGCTTTTAGCGTGGCTTGTTTTGTATCTCGCTCAGCCTCTAGAGCTTTAAGCAGCTCCCTATTTTACTTGGTAAGAGCAGCAAAATTTTCATCTTGTTTAAGTTCACGTTCGGCTTCGAGAACCCCAAATCTCATATTTTTCTCCCGGTCCCTCTGCTCCAATTTCATCATAAACTCGGGAAACAGGTTCCGGGATATAGTCCAGACACTTGCAGTTCCTACGGTTTCGGATTTTTTTCTATGTATATCCAGATAAAACCGAGGAGACGCGATCACACGCATCAACCTCGATCTAATGTGTCGTAGATTTTTCTACGTCGGCTTGACCTCCCTCAGCCTACCCTACTTGATTTTTTTATCTAGTTCATTTAAATTATCGCGATACCCATGCTCTACAAAAACCGCATACTCCATTTTTCCTTTGCGTCTTTGAAACATAGATACTAGAAAAATCCCAGTTCAAACGCACTCCTGATCTGTTACACACACACACACACAAAAAAACAATCACACGACGAAAGGATGTTGCAACCACTAACTACAAAAGTTGTGCAGATCTTGTTTCGGTTTTTTAGCGAAAACTGAACAAAATTAGTTAAAGAAGTAATCGAGAAAACATGTTTTTAAAGCTTCGCACTTAGAAACATAACGAAATGTTGAGCGCGAAATATCAATGTTTACAGGGCAAGAACCCAAGAATACAAGCGACCTTACCTTATCATCAGCAGCACGCATCAGACCAGGTTGTCAACAATTTTGAGCCTGATGAGACGATGATAAGAGGGTTGTTCAGTTACAATTGTCCATAAATACAGAACATGAAACAGGAAACACAATTCGCATTAGTTACACAGGTTAAATCAGTCGCCAATCGGTATCACGATTTTCACAATAATAATGTCACTTTCACTATCAGAATATTTTAAACAATGTCTACGTGATTATTTTCCTTGTTGGTCCCCACGTTGGGCGCCATTTGAAGATGATGTTGGGTTCTTGTGGTCTTGTCTTGACTGCAGATATTTTAATATGTGGTTCTCTTGGGCTGTGGCGTCGTCGTGTGTGCAGATGTCGACGTAAATCGTACGTAGTCTTATCTTGTTGTGGCGGTTTTGCGTATCATCAACATGGACAAATGCAATGAATATCGATGATATGATACTCTATGGTATTCTGCGGTTTGAATTCACCCTGTTATTTAGTAGTTGCATTGATTTGACTTTGTAAATGATACTGACAATATTATACACATGTATAATGCATTATTCAAACTACAACTTCTCCCGGATAATTATTTTGTTCAAATTGCATAAGAATTCCACCTGACGTAGTGTAATAATGTTGACTGTAAGTTGTGTTCATATCACCAAAATTACAGATCGTACATCAGAGCTTTTATAATTTTTGTCTTCGATGGATTTAATTATTCTTAGCAAACTGATCATGAAAAGGAACCACAGAATACCACCCCCACACAACACTGACGTATGCTACCAGAAATATTTTTCTCCGTGAATCGTGCGTAGCTTCATTTTGGCCTCATACATCAGCAATGAAATCTTGTTCAACAATAAATACCATCAGCACTGTTCTTAGAAAATGCAGTCTGATTCGATTATTTTTTTTCTTTTATTAATAGTGTTCAGTACCACCGGTGAACATTTATTTCTTACACTACGGAATATTGTTTGCAGTTGCAAGTAATTTAAATTTGCCGCTGAGATAAAAGTTAAGGTGGAGGCCAACAAAAGATAGAGCATTTCTTTTTCAATCAAGATTTTCCTTAGTTCAATAAATAATTAATCATTTAAACTGATGCCACCAAAAAAATTATTAATACTGTTTTGCAAATTAGTTTAACACAAACCCTTAATGTTTCGATCAGAAGTACAGACGAAGTTACTATATAATCGCAACTAACAATGGCTGCGCTTCTTTGATCTATGATAAAACAAGTAATACAAAATTATAATTTAAAGAGGAAGTAATTTTCAATAATTAATCATAAATAGTTTTAACGCATTTGGTTCTATTTGTTTTTTACCAGCAAATGAACATAAAAGTACAATCATTTTACGTTAAATGTTTTTCATTCAACAGACCTAAAATTGATTAGCGTCTTGCGTCGGCGATGTACACCAGGAGAAGACGACTAAAGGGTACAAAACAAAAGAAAAGAATGACATAGATTAACAAAGAATGTGAGACAAATATTGTCTCTGTTTTACATAATTATAATCTTTTTAAGAAATAATTACATAATTGAATGAATATTATTGAGTCACGTAATTTTCCACACGTTCATATTCCAATATATCATGGATGTTATATTGCTTTATTTGAGTAATACAGCGACGAAGCTTCATTTCAGTTATTATAATCTGGTCACTTTTAAGAACACGGATTAAGAACCAATACCCTGCACCAAGAAGACACAGCTTGTATAAATTTAATGTAAAAAATTTATAGTTACCGCGTGCGACACCAGTGAACTGTTTTTACACACGCTACAGAACGGGTTGCGTCGACGTATTATCTGCGTGCGCTATTGATTCTGATTTTTTATTATGATATTGCTAAGTTTGTTGTCTTTCCTATATTTTCGTTCTTAAGATAGGCCAATAAATATTCATTTACAAGTTATCAAAAGGGTCCAGCTAGATCAAAGATTGTGTCCACCAGAGATTCTGATAGTCTGCTGTATTGAAATTTTATACTAACACTTGAAAGGCGATATCGATACCGTTAACTTCTGCAAATATTCATACTATAATGCAGTTAATTTAACCTTTTACTTTTCACTTTATAATTTCATTTAATGTCAAATATTAGCAAGTCTTCAGTTCTAATCAGTATAGAAACTACCTTTCTTTCTATTTAAATAAATTCAAGTCTCTGAAACTGTATCTTTGGATGAAGAAAATTACGCCAACTTGACGCAGGTTGTGGTATCGATAGCTACGATGCCACAGCGTAGATGCCGTTCTTAGGTTGGCACTACGAGAGCGGAAGATCTTCGCGGACCACAGCGCCCTCTAGCCGACGCTGTGCAGATCTACGAGCGCCGTTTCATTATCGCCCAGTTCATCGTGAGCAGACGGCCGGGACACTTCGCTCCAGCTGTGCTTGGTGTAGAGACTTTGCACCTACGTGCTCATCTGTACAAAGTTATGTATGCCTCTGTAGATATCCATGCACCAGTAAACCACATTTACTTACCTGCTCCTACTCGCTTCCTTCGTTCGGCCAACCTTTAAGATTGCAGGAACAGACCCATGCGCCGCCTCCCAGGCGGGATACAAAAATATTGGCGACGAGGATGCTGTTTTTTTTTCCTCTTTGCTCGGTACTGCTTTATTTTTTGTGATAGAACAGTGTGACTGCGTGTATGAGTGCTTCCACCCTTCGCTATAAGACTTTAAGTTTGTATCAACGATGGCTTCGCCACAGGAACAGGCTTCGCTGTCCGATCTTTTATGGTTTCAGGCTCGGCAAATGATGCAGCTGCTTGCTGCTGTAAATGGACTGGTCACACTACAAACTGCAGCTACTACGGCGCCTCCGACAACTCCGCCTGTACCAATGCCGACGCTCACGGTGCCGCCATTTCGTGCCTTCAATCCGGACACTGAATGCTGGCCAGAACACATCGCCCAGCTCGAGGCACACTTCGTAGCATACAACATACCAGGTACAGAGCGGCTTGCCTTTCTCCTGGTCATTGCGGTTCTTGTACTCGTAAAGTTATTTCCCACCACCCGCCCAGAAACTAAAACTTACGACGAAGTGATTGATGCTTTGAACTCCCACTTCCGTGACTGTAAGTGTGGTAGCTGCACACTACAAATTCTTTCGCCTCCGGCGTGGCCCTACTCGGTCCAATAAATCCTGGTTAGCTGACCTTCAGGGAATAACGTCCGACTATGACTTTAATTGCACCTGTGGACACTCATATGCGAATATCATGATTAGAGACGCTATTGCGCAGAATGTGGCGGACCATCGCATCCGAGAGCAAATTTTAAGCTTTAAGAACCCGTCTTTGCAGGAAGTAGTGGACTTGCTAGACAGACACGATACATATGGTTACTTCCACATTCGACATGACCCTGGGTGTGTGTACTGTTAGCGCGGCACATGTGCCTTCCCGCCCGGCCCTGGCACAGAAAGCCATGCCGCGCTGCTTGCGCGCAAGTAAACAAGTTTCAAGCCAGGCACCCACTAAGAAACTGAAATCATGTCAGAACTGTTTTGGTGCCCACCCATGGGGAGGAACTCTAATTCACAACATGTCTCCCATTCGCTTGACTCGCGTGGGCGTCACCGCAACGGAAACTGCCGTGATCATGATTCACATAATCCTATGGACGTTAATGCCACTTATTCAAAGCCTTTTGCTTCACGTGCTTCTCCAGCTCATCGTGTGAATAAACAAGTTTTGCCAGACACTTCCTCTCGCATTCAGAGTGTTGCGAGGAAACTTTTGTGACTTTGAATATTTGTAAACGTTCTGTTAGCATGCAGCTGAACACTGGTGCATCAGTTTCTTTGAACAGATCAACATATGACTTGCTTGGTTCGCCCCCGCTTCGTCGTTCACATTCCACACTGACTGCATTTATTGGACAGGAAATCTTAGTGCTCAGCCTGTGTAGTTTACAAGCCACGTATGGTGCTATGACACATACAGTGTCTTTGTATGTGCTCCGCTCTAGTGATACTACGAACATTTTTGGTATGGTCGCATTTCAACTGTTTGGCCTCGCAATTCAGGAAAATGTACTTTGCATCAACGCTAGTAACCATGCAGACAGTGTTCCCGCACCATGCGATGATTTTGCTAACTCTTTTTCTGATGGTCTTGGTTGTGCCATAGCCTTTGCAGAGCATCTTGTAGTTAAAAACAATGCCATGCCTATTTTCTGGCGCACATGCCCGGTACCGCATGTACTGCGCGACAACTACCTGCTGAACTGTAACTGTCATCGAAACTGTTTCTGCTTCGTAACGGGCTTCGCCTATAGTGTGTGTGAAAAAACCAAACCGACGTCTCTGTATTTGTGCTGACTTTAAGTCTACAGTAAATCCCCAGACAGTGGTCGCTACGTTTCCCTTACCACGTCCTGTAGAGGAGTCCTGTAGAGGAGTCCTGTAGAGGAGTCCTGTAGAGGAGTCCTGTAGAGGAGTCCTGTAGAGGAGTCCTGTAGAGGAGTCCCGTAGAGGAGTCCCGTAGAGGAGTCCCGTAGAGGAGTCCCGTAGAGGAGTCCCGTAGAGGAGTCCCGTAGAGGAGTCCCGTAGAGGAGTCCCGTAGAGGAGTCCCGTAGAGGAGTCCCGTAGAGGAGTCCCGTAGAGGAGTCCCGTAGAGGAGTCCCGTAGAGGAGTCCCGTAGAGGAGTCCTGTAGAGGAGTCCTGTAGAGGAGTCCTGTAGAGGAGTCCTGTAGAGGAGTCCTGTAGAGGAGTATTAAGAGTATTTAGGACCTATGATTAATGGACAGGGTCTCCACTCCTCATCGTCACATCTCCGTCAGATTAGAGACTTGCCAGCACTCAGGAACTTGAAAGAACTTCAGTCTGGTTTGGGCAAAATTATATATTATGTTCGGTTTATACCAAATGCAGTGCAGATTGCAGCACCTTTGCATCGCCTTCGGCATACGAACGCTCCTTTTGTTTGGTCTTCGGAATGCCACGCTGCTTTCCACAAGTTGAAATTTTGCTGTGTTGAGTGACAGCTGTTTGATTTCTTTCGATCCCTCCAAATCAGTTGTTTTGGCATCTTCTCATGGTATCGGAGTGGCTCGCTCACACGGCATTAATTCTGTCACTCGCTCGATCGCTTTTGCGTCTAAGTTTCTCAATTCTGCCCCGCAAAACTATTCTCAAATCGAGAAAGAAGCTTTAGCTATTATATATGGAGTGACAGTTTCGCGACTTTTTTGTGCGGTTGCAAGTTCTATTTGGTCACCGACTTGTCGTTGTTTCACCTGTTAAAGCCAGTTCCAGCCTGTACAGCACAAAAGTTGGAACGGTGGTCTTTGTTTTTGTCCACCTACAATTACAAAATTTTCTTTCGGCCTATGGCCCAGCATGGCAATGCCGATGCTTTGTCTTGCCTACCTGTCGGTCCTGACGACGAGTTTGATTCTTCCGAATTGTTATGCATGTTTATTGATTAGCAAGATAAGGAATTAGCTGATGGTTTTTCACTGCATTTTCGTCGCATTGCTTCCGCGACAGCCGCCGACGCTTCTTTGCAGATTCTTTTGCAGTATATTTCTACTCTGTGGCCTACATCTGCTATGCAGATTCGTGATCCACTTGTTCGACGTTACTTTGCACAACGTCACAAATTGTCTGTACACCACGGTGTTATCTTGTTACGAACTGACAATGAGTCTCTTGTGGTTATACCTCGTTCGTTGCAGTCGGAAATTCCACGCTTCCTGCACGCTGGTCATTAGGGTATAGTGCGGACGAAGCAATTAGCGCGTCGTCACTGCACATGGGTTGGCATTGATAAACAAATTGAGAATTTGCTTGCTAACTGTAGCTCTTGCGCAGAGCATCAATCTGCCCCCGCCAGCGCTTCTTTGCGTGGCGGACTCCTTACTGCACCTTGGCAGCGGGTTCATATTGATTTTGCGGGTCCTTTCTGGGACACCCGCTAGTTGATAATTAGTGATGCATACAGCAACTTTCCTTTTGTTGTACCTATGTCATCTACTACATCTGCCAGTACTATTCGGGATTTGACGTCTATTTTGTCTATTGAGGGCCTTCCTGAAGATCTTGTCTCTGACAATGGCCCTCAATCCGTGTCCTCAGAGTTTGAAGAGTTCTTAGCTGCTAATGGCATTCGCCATCTGACCTCCACCCCGTTCCACCTCCAGTCGAACACTGCGGCTGAACGTTTTGTGCGTACATTTAAGTCGCAGATGAGCAAGCTGCACGCCACGCACTCCCACGAGCGCGTGCTGTGTTATTTTCCTTGCTTCATATCGCTCCCAGTTGCGCGGCACCCGTTCCCTAGCAGAACTGCTACACGGCCGCGCCCATAGGTTGCTCCTGCAGCTTTTGCACACGCTCCCATTGCATCGCCTCGTTCTGGCACGATTTGGTGTTCTATCGCGTTTTCTCTGGCAGGCAGCGCTGGGAGCAGAGGCGCATCTTCGCAAGCTTGGCCGCGCCTTATTTGTCATTTCTGGTCCCTCCGGCACAGTCAAGAGCCACCGGAGCCAGATCCGTTTGTGTCGTCCTCGGTTTTCAGCCGCTGGTTGTTTTCCGGCAGAGTTGGAGCCTCCGCGGCTTCCGCCGCATCAGGCCACGACCCCACCGATGGCGCCTCCGCCGCGGGCGCTCTGCCTGTCGCCGCCGAGGCCAGTCCGGTCACCTCTCGCCGCCGCCACTGCCTGGGCAGGTTTTCCCACAGGGCTTTTTCCTCGCCCGATCGTGAGCAATTCGGGGACACGGGTGGGCAGCATGCCCCGGAAGTTCTCCTGTCCACCCCCTCAATCGCGCCACCCATGGGTCCCTCCACCCCCACCCCCACCCCCGCCCCTGCCCCTGTCGGAAGCCCTACGCAATGTTGGTGCGCCGTTTCAGAGGGAGCGTAGGTGCCTGTTCTTAGGTTGGCACTACGAGAGCGGAAGATCTTCGCCGACCACAGCGCCCTCTAGCCGACACTGTACAGCTCTACGAGTGCCGCTCCACTCTCGCCCAGTTCATCAAGAGCAGACGGCTAGAACACTTCGCTCAAGCTGCGCTTGGTATAGAGACTCTGCACTACTTACGACAGATCTAAGGCTTCGCACCTATGTGCTCATCTGTACAAAGTTATGTATGCCTCTGTAGATATTCATGCACCAGTAAACCCCTTTTACTTACTTGCAGTACCGACATGTTTTACCTCACCTGCTCTTACTCGCTTCCTCCGTTCGGTCAACCTTAAAGATTTCAGCAGCAGACCCATGCGCTGCCTTCGAGGCGGGACACAAAACACTTTTATAAAATAGTCGACACACTTTTTAAAATTACTTGGTATATTTTCAGTATTTCACTCTACAAAACACGCAATATCAGCAATCGGAACAGCAGCAATCACAGAACAAGAATCGGAACAAGAATCGATATAGTAATCGGAATACTAATTGGAATAGTAATGAGCTAACAATGATTGTTACATGCACACACATGCAAAGACAAATTACAGTACTACAGTTTTGTTCTCTTATAACTTTCTGTTAGTCATTTTACATCATTTGAATTAAAAATTTTAATTAAATATTTCAAATACTGCTAATTAAAAATTATTATAAAGGAAAGAATTTTTTAAATATTTTCCTAACATTGACGGAAATGCTGGAGTGACTACACTGTCACCACCTCTACCTTGTCTCGCCTGTGGCTATGCTAATGTGTACTCAAGAGAAGAGGAATTAAAAATTATGGTGGTGGAAACATGGAAGGCCTGTGTCAGCAATATACCCTACCAGATTAAGTTTGTTGGTGGAACATGCGAAATCCAAACCACAGAGATTGCTTACACAATATGGTTACAACATAAGCGACTGGCAGAAAAGTATAGGGGAATTTTATTTCATGTGTCTCAGAGAATTATGCCAACATAAGAGATTCTATACAAACACTAATAGTTCACAGATAATTTCGGTGCAGAGAAGAAAACTAGAGGGTCTGAAATTGAGGTCGAGATCTAACAATAGTATTCAATAGAAGAACGCGTCACACTACCACTTAATATGAATATCGAAACGGGCAAAATATAAAATATTCGAGAAACTCAAGATACGAAATGAGACAATGCGGCAGAAGACTCATGTCAAAATCGGTGTGCTGCACGTTTCCGTGAGTTGTATGCAGCAGTAGACGCAGACGAGAATCTTAAATTTTTCTAAATGATATCGACGACGTGCTGACAAAAGCAGACAAGTGTCTCAGCAAGAAATGCACAGAGGAGGAAATAAATTAAGTGCTATTGAGAAGACCGAAAGAAGTCGCCAGGAATAGATGGAATACCAGCTGTATTTTACCTCACTTATCGAGATATATTGAAAGAAGAGCTAATTAACGTATTCAGTGAAGCTTGGAATGTTCAACAGCTTCCTACAAGCTTTCAAGACGGGCTCTTCGTATTGGTACCCAAGAAATACTCGCCAACAAACACAGAATTCCTTAAGCCGATAACCTGGAAGAAAGCCGACCACAAAATGCTAGCTCGAGCAGTAACTCAAGATTAAGGGATGTAATGAAAAACATGATAGATTATCAAACGTGTGCCTTCCCTGCATGCAGTGTGACGACACTGAGTGACTAGCGTGACATAATAGCAATCACGGAGATATGTAAAACTAAGGGCTGTATAATATCAACTGATTTTTCAAAAGCTTTCGATCGGGTCCTTGATGGGTTTTTTCACGAAACGCAGTGCTTAAATCTGGTATCAGCAAAAAAGTCTCCCAGTTTGTCAGTGATTTCGTAAGGACCTCAGTCCAAAATCACGGTCAGCAGTTAACTGGGGCACTCGATGCAAAGCGGTCAGTCCATTAGGCTTGCCCGCAACTGCGGTCGAACCTCCCCCAAGGAAACTGGAAACTTGACAGCTCAGTCGCAGGCTCGATCTTCTCAGGAAATAAAATATGTCCAGCGTTTTCAATTGTTCTGAGCATATTTGTATCGGCACGAAACCAAATACCACGTGCAAAGCAATTACTGAACACTTTCTGTGCAACGACAGGAGCTATGATCAACAGTTACAAATCCTAGATCATTAACCCCGAGAAAGGTTTACTGCTCTTAGAATAACAATGGTTACCCACAACAACAAAGATACGAAGTCTAGGGCTGGTGTCAGACCTACAAAGGATGCAGACTACGAACTGGCTATCGATGTTGAACAAAGTTAGGGCCAGCAAACAGCTACATTCCAAGCGAAGTCTTGATATGATTCAGAAAGCAAAACTAGTAAACAATTCACCAAATCTAAAATATATTACATTTTGCCAGTATCAGCGCTAACAGCCAATCAGAGATTGGATATTTTGTATGGCGTGGAAATATCTTCAAGGTACGATAGAGCACACTGACATTACTCTTTGAAGGAGGTGTGATTGGATTAACCGATATTGATGCAAAATGCAAAGTATTACTAGTACACAATTTCCTTAAAAGATCAAAATTCAGCTCTGTCAGCCTGACAAGCGTACTCGTAAATGAGTGCAGCCACAAAGCCAAGTAGCGCCCCTCAATTTTTACAAAATACATTCAAAGCTCATCGCTCTCAGAACCACTATAGCCGAGAACAGCTAAGTAACCCAGGAAGGCAAAATGTGCAACGCAAAGAAGTGGTAGCACTATATTAAGAAACATTTAGATCCTAACAGAAGAGGAGCTAAATTCCCTCATGTCAGATGGGCTGTGGTGTGGAAGAATGTTCATAATAAACAGCTTACTTCAGACGTTAGATATGATAGTAAAAAGTCGTCAATGAAACGATTTCAGTGGGCACAAAGTAATACTCTATACATCTTGCGCAAGCACCGAATTTTGTGTCACAAGTGCAATGAAGAGGATATACTTGTACACCGGTTCACATCTTATCACGCATGCGGAATCAGGGTTGGACTGAACAATAACCTGCATCACCACTGCGGACGGCTTCGCAATAATAGTTAAATAACCAGACCGGAAAAATAATGCGGTAATCTGGCCATCAGGCCAACTCGTATACTAGTGATAACAGCAGAAACACCCAGTTTAACACAACTGAAGTTTAAACTGACATCACATCATGAACTGCAACAAACGAAACTATCCAAATAACTTTGCAAGCTAAGCAAGTGCTTGATATCCCTGCATCTGCAGATACTACGACCGGCACAAAGATTTCTGAGCCCTCTCCTTTTACTTTGTAGTTAATTTTAAACTTTTACTGATTATGTTACTTGTATTTTAAATTTTCCTTATGATTCGAAAGTTAGATACAATTAGTGAAACGAAAATGTTCTAAAATGAAGAAGTAATTTATTTTATTTCTCTAATTTTCCTGAAAATCAAACAACAGCTTCGGTTTCTATAGATGATAAGCGATCTGACTTCGACAAAATATCAGAATTCTTTGCGTTCCTAAAGAAGCATCATTTAATTTTCATAAGGAAGGGAGACGTAACGGATTTCAGACAGAAACATTGCTTTGGATCCAAAGGATGAAGGAATGTACGACAATCAAAAGGACTTCACTTTGTCATTATTTTTCCTTGTCAGTTACACGGTATGAAAAATTTTCTTTGTCATTTAATTCACAATTAAGAAGAAATTTAATTTAAATAAATAACAAACTGAAGAGGCTGCCACATGAAATGAAATAGTAATGACAGTTATTTTCTTCCATTTTGCAGGAGGATTATTATGTTTTGATAAGCAAGAAAACAAGCTCAGAGGTCAGGGCGAGGGAAGAAAGGTAGATCAGTTGATAGAGCACTTGGAAAAGATCCTGGGTTTTGATGACGTCTGGACTTTGAAGGAAGTCATTCTGCTAGACGTATTAAAATATGATTTATTACGACAACAATTTCAGTGCATAACAATTGCCAAGCACCATGTGAGCACACGCGAAAAAGTTGGTATAATAGCGGCACGTAGCTAACATGGTAGTAACAATAATGTCCAGTATAAACAATAAAGTCGAAATCTGGGAGAGCTGACGTAGTGGACTGATGACAATGGTGGAAAAGAGATGCAAATACACAAAGAGAGTGAGCTTCAGAGCGCAACGACACATGTACACAAATTCAATGTCTTGTGTTTGTGGAACGTCGACGTGGAACGGTCATAAGTGACAGAAGTACATGATGAATAAAAACTGAATCAGAAAATAAAACTGAAAATGTAAATTAGAAGTGGGTGATATGTAAATACATAAGTAGAGATGCATAGCATCACAACCGATAAGTGAGATGGTGCAATGAAAGTGACTTACCTGACCACATAAAACATATTAAAACACGGGTATAACATAGTCTTGAATCCTAAATGTAAATATTAAGATACTCATAGGGTACATATAGTATACATAAAAATGTGACAAGCGAAGCAAGTGATGTAAATATCATAGCAGGATGAAAAATAAAGAGACAATCATTAAAAATACGAGAGTCTTCGCAAACATCTGTAAGGTGTCAGGCAAATCCAACACCTTCCATGAAAACCCTTACATGATAAGCAAATCCAGTAGTATGTCACATAGCTCCAAATAAATCGTGACATTAAATTAACCAAATTAATACGAGTAATGAGTGAGCAAATGGAATACCACAGATTAACACAAGAATTCCTAAATGCACGTCTTACCTTCCCACAGTGAGACAGACGCAGTTCCGAGAGGAGAAACGTGAACAGAAGCCGAGAGCAGAACCGTGTTAAGCTAGAAGGCCCTACGATAAGGGATGTACGGGACACCCACGTCTCTAGCTAACCACTAGGACAACCCCACCTGCAAGTTTTATCGTGGGATTTTTTTCGTGTCTCTGTTACGTTAGGACCGCCCCCCAGCCCATGTTAAAAGATAGAGCCCTCCAGAAGAACAGTATAGATCTTACGATAACGCTAAAAGGACCACACCAGCTGCAAATTTTAGCGTGAGACTTTTTCGCGTCTGTTACGTTGCAAACTTTAGAAACATTGCCCCACCACGAAAAGTATAATGTTTCTCATCGGATAGACAGAATTTTTGTTGGCGGAGCTTAAGGTTAACATTGAACCCCTGATTGGTCAGATGAAAACACAGCCAGATAGTTTTTTTAAAACCAACTTCGGTAAATTGTAGTAAGGAGAAGTTAAGAGAGAGTTGCTTCCGAGACAGTGAGGTGAGCGTAGCTGTGCTGCCCGCTGCCCCCTGACGAACACCGACAAGGTAATGAACGCACGTGATGCCGCATAACAGCGCATAAGGCTTCACTCAGAACTGCAGAAGTCTCATCTGTTACACCCCCTTTTTGCGTAATACTAGTGTCGATCGTCAATTAAAGCTCATAGTGTTCACAATTGCCACTTGAAGTAAAAATCTGAAACGCGATCATTTTTATGTTATATAGTTATTGAGAAGCCACATCAGCCACTGTAATTTACGACAAGTTAGATAAGTAATTAAAGATAATTGAGGGTCACTGTAGACCATTTTGATACTTTGCTCTTTTGTGAAACTTAATTTAAACCTAGATTATAGATGTGATATGGCATAGGTCATCCTTCGATCCATTGTAGAACTTGGAAACTCATTCAGGGAATATTCGTTCACATTTTTGTTGTACGCAGTTCGTTTTTACCATCCTGTATTAAAACATCTCCTTTTATCAATAGTGCAATTTATACACAATATTTTGTGAGTAGAATAAAATTTCCAATGGTAAACTTAACTGCTTTTTCGACGTTATTTTACCAGCTAATTAAAAATAGGAAAGCCTTGAACCCCTTCCACTAAATTTAGTTAGTATTAAGATTCTTTTACAGGGAGTGCAGTGGAACTAACACTGAAATCATTAAGTATTTGGTTATATTATCGCTAGTCTCACTGAACTCTTCTGAATTCTACATGTCATGTGTGGTCTGGCGTCTCCTTACCAGCAACAGGTCCCAGGTTCAAACTAGTCAATTCCCTAAAAACATTCTCAGAGCGTCGTTGCGCGAAAGTGGTAGGGAGATACGATATAGAACAAGCAGACACCACCCAGAATGTTAGACATCTTATAATCTGGTGTTTTTAATTTTGGTTGGCTTTAGTTGCGTTAGTCTTGATATATACTCCACGATGCATTTATTACTAAGTTTCTTTCCTTTTGTTTACATTTGGGCGTTACTTACATCGTATCACACTCTTGTCAGATTCCTTGAGTTTGTTTCGCATGTATACTGCTGCTTTTGCCAATACCTGTAATGTTTTATTCTCTTCGAAACTCATGTTATGTGTTGTTTTAATATGACTGGGTAGTCATTGCATTATTATCAAATTACTTATCCACTGTGATTATATGTATGTGTGGTTGTAGATGTAGCCATCACTTACTTTAAACAAGAACACTCACATTTGTTATCACTTGTTTCGGTTGACACATGCTTTTCTGTATGCGCCTGCTATTCGGGTATGTATCTTAATAGTAACATTTAATATTTCTGACTATGTTATATTCATATTTTAAGATGTTTCCTGTGGCTGCAAAAGAAACTTTAGTTTTAACATTTGGCCGATCGGTTAAGAGTAGATCTACTTGTACTTATGTACGAGGGGCGACCAATAATTAAGTTTAGCTGTTTGGTAAAGAAAACATTACACACAACTGATCATTTTGAAGTAATTTTATTGATATTCCGCCACGCTTTTGTTACTTTTCTACAAAGTCACCATGTTTTTCCAAGTGTTTTTGGTGTCGTGACTCTAGTTTTTCCAAACCAGTGCTGTTAACAGGTCGTGTCCTGTGCTCCTCATGAAGAATCTGCTACCTGCCATCAAAAGAAAATGTCCTGGACTTTCGTCTTGCAAAATTCTATTCCTTTATGACACTGCTCTCCCTCACACAGCTCGAATGTCACAGACGGAGCTCGGAATCCAACTGAGAAGTGTTTGCACCTCCTCCATATTCTCCAGATCTTGCCCCAAGTGTTTTTCACTTGTTCCCCACAACTCAAAGATCATCTTGGAGGTAAACACTTCAACATCGATGATAAAGTCACATCAACAGCCAACGACTGGTCACAGGGACAGGACCCGATCTGGTACAGTAGCAGTCTGGAAAAAATACTTGGAAAAACATGGCAGCTATGGAAAAACGTAACAGAAGCATTGTACAATATAAATAAAGTTATTTCAGCGTGATGTATTGTGTGTAACGTTTTTTTTCTTTTTTTTATAAAACAAGGAAACTAACATACTGGATGTCCCTTATACTTAGGTATTACCTACTTGTAGTTTACCTTTTCAGTTTTATTTGCTGATTCAGTTTTTTTTTTTTTTCAACACGTACTTCTGTCACTTTTGTCCTTTTTATGTGCACGCTCTACAAACCATATGTTATCCACAGTTTGTACTAGCGTCTTTGCACTCTCAGGCTCTTCCTCCTTATGTGTTTGCATCTTTGTCATTTTCCATCCACCACAGTTGCCACATGAGATTTTCATTTAAGCGTTTGTAGTGATATTATTTTTACTGTCATGTTAGGTTTATATCATTATATCAGCTTTATCCAGAGTGTTCACATGGTGTGTGGAACAACCGGTAAATTCATACCAACACATGCACTGTTTTATACTGCTGGGAACTCGTTCCAGCATATCATAGCTGTACGTTATTGAATGTGTCTTAATATCCCACGTAAGTACCATATGATTTTCCGTTTCAAACATTTTTTTAAATTTTTAGTCATAGTACACATTACTTGGGGACTGATTTTGGAATGCTTGACAATGACCATGTGTCGTAATTGTAACCGCAACAAATATTTTAATAGCGTGAAGCAGACTAACGTTGTTAAAAAAAGTCTCATCTATCCTCATTCAAACAGACTGCAGAGGGTGTGGTTAAATAAAGTTATTGTCTTTAATGAACTCGTCGTCTACAGGTCACGCAACACTACTCTTTCTCCTTAAGAATTGGCATGAAGTGGGACAGAAACAGCTGTACATCACCATTTTTACCTCCCTCTCCCCGTATCCCCTCCGGACAACACTCAGCTTTCGAACGAGTACATATATAAATACATACATACATACATTAATCCTTGTTCCTTAGATCACGAATACATTTCGTAATGATGTGGAACCTGTCATTTAAACATAAGTTTCTTTACACCCAATAATTAATTAATTCATTAATTTTTTACAGTTATTACTTCATATCTAAGAATTCATCTATTGATTAGAAGGAGTTGTCATTCAGAAATTCTTTTAATTTGCTTTTCAATGTCGGTTGACTATCTATCAGACTTTTAATACTATTTGGCAAATGACCAAAGATTTTTCTGGCAGCATAATTCACCTCTTTCTGTGCCAAAGTGAGATTTAATCGAGGGTAGTGAATATCATCCCCTCTTCTAGTGTTGTAGCTATTGCACTTCACTGTTATTTTTAATATGGGATGGGTTATTAATGACAAATTTCATAAGAGTATATATGTATTGCGAAGGTGCTGTGAATATCCTGAATTCCTTAAATAAATGTCTGCAAGGTGGTCTTGGATAGGCTCCAACTATTATTCTAAATACACGCTTTTGTGCAATGAATACTTTCTCTCTTACTGACGAATTGCTCCAAAATATGATGCCATATGAAAGCAGTGAATGAAAATAGGCATAGAAGGCTATGTTTATCGCCAAAATTAGCAATAACCTGAATAGCATAAGTAGCTGAACCTAACCATTTCAGCTGGTTATCGATGTGTTTCTGCCAGTTCAATTTCTCATCAATGCACACACCTAGAAATTTTGAGTATTCTGACATAGCAATAGACATCCGTTCATAGTCTATATTTATCAATGGTGTTGTGCCATTTATTGTACAGAATTGTATAAACCGTGTTTTCTCAAAAGTTAGTGATAGTCCAATTGCAGAGAACAACTTAATAATTTTCTGAATGGCATTATTTGCAATTTCTTCAGCTGATTCTTGGTTCAAAGTGTGTGATACTATACTTGTATCATCAGGAAAAAACTAGTTTTTCATATTCACGAATATAGAGTGGCAAGCCGTTAATATATATTGAGAACAATAGGGGACCCAAGACTGAACCCTGTGGGACACCATTCTTGATACCTCCCCAGTTAGAGGACTCTGCTGGTTTTTGCACACTATCTGTACGGTTAATTTCAACCTTCTGCATTCTTCCAGTTACGTATGAATTAAACCCTTTGTGCACTGTCCTTCTCATACTACAAAAACTTATCTAGAAGAATTTCATGATCCACACAATCAAAAGCCTTTGAGAGATCACAAAATATCCCAATGGGTGATGTTTGGTTATTCAATGCATTTAATATTTGATCAGTGAAAGTATATATAGCACTTTCTGTGAAAAGCCTTTCTGAAAACCAAATTGACATTTTGTTAGTACTTTATTTTTACAAATATGTGATCCTGCACTTGAATACATTACTTTTTGAAAGGTTTTGGATGAAGCTGTCAGAAGTGAGATTCAGCTGTAGTTGGTGGCATCAGATCAATCCCCTTATTCATACAATGGTTTAACAATAGCATATTTCAGTCTATCTGGAAAAATGCGCTGTTTCAGTGAGCTACTACATATGTTGCTTGAGAATCCTACTTACTTGTTGGGAACAAGCTTTAGTACTTTGTTGGAAATGTCATCAATTCCATGTGAGTTTTTACTTTTGAGTGATTTTTTTATTTTGCTAGTCGCATCAGGAGAGGTGGGTTGAATTTCAATTTTATCAAATTGCATAGGTACTGAATCTTCCATATCCTGGCTTGCATTTTCTGATAAATAACTAGATCCAATTTTCTCTAGAACACTTAAAAATCATTATTAAAAAGTTTTCTACTTCTGACTTCTTGTTAACAAACTTTTCATTGTGTTTGATGGAAATGCAGACTTCCTGTGCTCTTGGTTGCCCTGTTTCCCTTTTCAAAATTTTCAAAATTGTTTTAATTTTATTATCAGATGTCCTAATCTCAGACATAATGCACATATGTCTGGACGTTTCAATACTCCTCCTAGGTATAAGATACATTTCCCTTTTCTGTTGACAAGATATTTTTATCCCTTTAGTAAGCTATGGCTTTTTACATGGTTTCTTACAATTATATTTCACTGTTTTCTCAGGGACACTGTTTTCAAATATTCACAAAGGTATCATGAAATAGGTTAAATTTTACATATGCATCGTATTCCCTGTACACCTCATCCTAGTCTAATTGTTGATAGTTTCCCTAAAATTTTGAATTGTTGAATCGTTAATGGAACATGCAATTTTTGAGGACTGTTTTACATTATTGTATGGAGCTATATCTTATACTGTAACTGGCTGTACATCATGATCAGACAGACCATTCTTAACAGGAAAAGTTTTTGTTTGATTAAATGTATCTTGGTATATGAAAACGTTATCTATCAGTGTGCTGCTTTCCTGTACCACCCAAGTAAGAAAATCAATAACTGATGTCAGATTGAAACAACCCAGTAATACTTCAAAGTCAAGCTATCTATCGGACTCTTTTAGAAAATCTACGTTGAAATCCCCACAAACAATAATTTGCTTTCCTTGTCTGACAGGTAGCACAACAACGAAACCAAGTTTTTTCAAAAATAGCTGAAAATTTCCCAAAGGGGACCTATACACAGCTAAAATTATAAGTGCCATTATTTAGTTTAGCTCACATGCACATGCTTCTATAAGTTGCTCTATGCAAAATCTTTTAGTTTCCAAATTTTTCACACTATTACTGATTTTAACATACTTGGCAACTCCTGTCTCCGTAGTACAGATGGCACTGATCAAATTATATTTTACCACCGCTTTCTGGATTGGCTATCTATGGATAGTCATCCGTGACTATCCTTGCCATTGTAAGCACCCTTCAATTCCAATTATAACCTGCAGTCAAAAATTGGTAAGTTCTGACCTTTTGTTAATTGATTTAAATGAACTCATAACTTTAACATAGAACAAATGTAACAGCATATTACACATGAAGACTTGCAAAATACTACCATCGGCGCCCATCGGCCGTTTCTGGTAAATAAAGCATTTAGTTAAAAAAAATGATAAAACACTGAGAAGGAAAACACAAAACGAAGTCAGTCCTGCACAGCTGGTACAAATGGAAGTAAAGGTTGGAAGATTAAGTTTCCTTTTTCTAGAACGTAATTTTCTGTGCTGACAGAAGGCATTAAGGGACTTACGCAACCTTCCTTTGTCCTTAGCACCGGAGTTGGGAAAGGGTGTAATCTCGACTGGAATGTTAATTCTATACGCTGGTCTTAACAGCGAATTAAAACAGGACGCACACATCTGCAATTCCAGAGCACAGTCTTAGAGCTGAACCGCCCAAGCGCTCTGAAGCTTTCGATCTGCCACCACATCTGTGTTATAAACGGTCTCCTTGTCACCCAGTCGCTGTTGCAGGATGCCTACCTAACACCTTGCAGGGGCAATAAAAATTTGATTTTCAGTATTTCATATAATGTGGACCGAATTTAAAAATTCAAAATACTGTCATATTTTAATCATTAAGAAGCCTAACGCAATAAATAAAATGTTAACGTTATAAACTGTGAATTTCAGTATTTCATATAATATCGAGCAAACTTAAAAATTCAAAATAGTGTCGTAATCCAACCATTTAGAGTCGTAACGCAATAAGTCAAATATTAAGGCTATAAACTGTGTATATTTCTTAAGGCAGCGTAACTTATCTGCAGTATATTCATTCGCTGTTTGGGAATGAAAGCTCTTAGCAGCCACCGACCAACTTTACACGTAATTTCAAGATTTTCTAAGCTTTTTCTCTTTAACACTAAATTATAAAAGGAAAAACATATATCGCTTACCAGAATTTTGCTTACTACATTTTCAAGTCTTCATCATAACGCATGAAGTTTTAATTTATTATTTTTTAGTGATCCGTACCTCGATCAGTAAAAACGGAACCCTTATAGGATGACTTTTTGTCCTCTCTGTCTGCCTGTCTGACTACTCAATCCTTTTTCTCAGGAACTGGTATATGTTGGAAGTTGACATTTATGTCACATATTAAGGTCTATGGTCCCTTGGAAATGTTAAAAAGGGAAACTTCTAAGTCAACGCAAGCAAAAGATACGGTCACCATTTATGTCGCATATTTTAATATTCGCAAACTCAGTTGTTAAAATCTGCAAGGTACTTCTGCTTGAAGTAGTATCAGGAATTCACAGCACAAGTAAAAGAAAAAAGATCAGAACATTGTTAATTTGAAATCATGTCACAGGAAATGCTATTTGCTATGCGACTCAGATTTCAAATTAAAACATTCTCGAAGGGTTTGGAATCCCGGGGACTGACATCTTCCTAGTATCAATGTCAATAACAGGCAAAAATCGTCGGGATCCTCGACTCCCAGATTGGATGAACTGTCTATATAGGTAATTACGTTCATACGGAACCGTCAGTGTGCAAGCCCTACTTGCATCTGGCCAGTGTTTTACTGACAACATTATTCGCAACACGTTTGGCAGGCAGTGTCCACATACACCACCGAATTTACCCACGAAATTATATCATTGTATCGCTGATAGTTCAGGAGACATGATGTTGTAAACATTGAGATGAGTGTCAAACTAGCTTCCAAAAGTGACTGCCTTCCAGGAATTGTGAAACTAATTCTGTCGTCCAGGAGCCTGTGCCACAAACAGTGCAGATTGGCGACGAGATGGGGAAATCCACAGGCGTCTAATGTGCTGAAGAGGCCAGGCTGATCAGGCCTAAGCGCTGTAGCGTGCAAGTGAGGCGGACGGGAACCTACGTCATAGGAGCCCATAGCAGTGTTAAATATGGCAGACATAAGATCGGTCATAAAGGAAAACATTTATGAAAACTACTTAACTCTGTAGTAATTCAGGGAATGAAGCCATAGTAATTTTTAATCTACCATATTTCTTAAATTTTCATGGCGATCCCAATAAAACTTGAATATTGATCATATCTATAGTAGTTTATGATTCACTGTCAAAGTGAAATTAGCAAGTTCTGTAACAATGACCTGAATGCTAAAATCTGAACGCTTTGGTCGATCTTAACGATCGACATTTCACATAAAAGCGCATCATTAAAATGACAGATGTTGTAAATATGAACTCTGTAACTTCATTTGTTTAAAATATATAGTAAATTTAAATTATCGGTATTTTCACTTAGGCATCAGATCATCATTTCCTCGACACAGAACACATTGAACGATGTCAGCATGACACTTTATTGAATCATTAGGTAATATAGTTTTTTGCTTTGGCTTGTGCCTTTCTCCCACAGTTGTCACAGGGTCAGTACTGTTACAACTGGATGTAAAGGGGTGGCCAGATCCCCTTCCTGCCGCCACCCCATACCCCCCCCCCCCCCCCCCCCCCCCCCCCCCCGTATACCCAGCACGAATCAGTGAGTGTACCCCAGCTGTCTGCATCTAGTGTAAACCATGAAATAGTGGGAATGTGTTTCAAATGTCTGCGAATCGTGTAACAGAGGAGGGATGGGGGACCAGCCCGGTATTCACCTAGTGGGATGTGGAAAACCGCCTAAAAACCACTTCTAGGACCGAGCGAGGTGGCACAATGGCTAGCACATTGGACTCGCATTCGGGAGGACGACAGTTCAATCCCGCATCCGACCATCCTGATTTAAGTTTTCCGTGTTTTCGCTAAATCGCTACAGGCAAATGCCAGGATGGTCCCTTTGAAAGGGTATGGCCGACTCCCTTCCCCGTCCTTCACTAATCCGATGAGACCGATGACCTCGCTGTCTGGTCTCCTTCCCAAAACAAACCAACCCCACATCCAGGCTGGCCAGCACACTGACCCACGTCGTTAATCCGCTGGGCGGATTCGACCACGGCCGGCTCGCCTACCCGAGTCCAGGAAGCAGCCCATTAGCGCTCTCGGCTAACCTGGCGGGTTCATTAGGTAATAGAGTGTTAGTTGTAAAGTTTAGTGCATAATAGTTACTTTTTTCTCTATTCATTCATCACAAAGCACATTGGTGCGATGCTATGGGCCCTGATGTTCTGAATTAAGAAGGAAATTGTATTGGTTTTATGTGAAAGAATTTACCGTTTATTATGTAACGGATATTATTGTTACTTTATTTACAACGTGAAAGTGATCAAGCTTTGATTATTTAAATATGATAAAATGTAAAATAATGTAGAATAAGTTGTAGCCAATCAGATGACGGCTTCAGGGAAGGGAAATGCACTAGTCACTTGACCGACGATGTACGGAAGCCGCGTGTGATTAGCCGAGCGGTCCAAGGCGCTGCAGTCATGGACTCTACGTCTGGTCCCGGCGGAGGTTCGAGTCCTCCCTCGGAAATGGGTGTGTGTGGTTGTCCTTAGGATAATTTAGGTTAAGTAGTGTATAAGCTTAGGGACTGATGACCTTAGCAGTTACGTCCCATAAGATTTCACACACATCTGAATTTGGTGTACGGCACACCGGAGGCGCGGCTAGAGACGAGCAGAGGGACAGTGCTGGTGCAGACGCGGAAGCGGACACTTCGGCCGGAGACACCAAATTGGACAGTGCTGGTGGAGATGCGAGAGCGGACAGTCGGTCTTTAGGTAGCTAGGAAGTCAAACGACTTGTGTGGTATCGCGGGACTCTGAGCGGTGAGCAGCCGCGCGCCTGGTGTGAACTCGAACTTCTCGAGTAGATAATGAGGTGGATTATTGGACTTGTATTCCACGATGAGATTGTGAATGATCGATATGTACTCTAGTGTAGCAGCAACTCTGAGTACGACCACTTTCGCTGTTAGTTTGCTTTCTGAATAAATATTATTCTAACCAAATCTCAGCTGTGTGGCTTATATCATTTGTGGGTCATTAATTTACCTCCCGATATTATTATTACTGTCTTTATATGTTTTATTAACTTTGTATGTTTCATAAAATTCCGCAAACTTGCCATCAGTCAGATAATGTAACCAAAGGGTCAGAAGTGTCTAATTTAGGGCGTGTAATGCGACACGTACTGTTCAGCCCCTAGAAGAGTTTGAGCCAAGGTATTTCGACGAAGAGGAACCGCAGGTGATCCCGAACATCTTTGGGATGTTAGCTCACAAACCCGAATGAAAGATACTGAACCTACTTCACATCTTCTTGCAAATGAAAACGCACAGAAAGCGTATCCATCTTATGTGACGTGTAGAATAGGAACTTCATCTCAAAGCTGCGAACAGAACTTTCACCACTTTTTTAAAAAGTCACCAGTCTTCTGACTGGTTTGATGCGGCCCGTCACGAATTCCTCACCTGTGCGAACCTTTTCATCAGACAGTAGCACTTGCAATCTACGTCCTCAATTATTTGCTGGATGTATCCCAATCTCTGTCTTCCTATACAGTTTTTACCCTCTACAGCTCCCTCCGCTATCAAGTAAGTTATTGTGGGGCTCTGAGCACTGTGGGACTTAACACCTCAGGTCATCAGTCCCCTATAACTTAGAACTACTTAAACCTAATTAACCTAAGGACATCACATACATCCATGCCCGAGGCAGGCTTCGAACCTGCGACCGTAGCGGTCGCACGGTTCCAAACTGTGAATAATCGTTTTCTTGCCAGTTCTCCCAATAATTTTAGAAATTCCTATGGAACGTGACCTATCCCTTCTACCTTATTTGCTTTTAAGCCTTCCGAAGCTCTTCTAAATTCTGATTCTAATAATGAAGCCCCTATCTCTCCCTATTGACTCCTGTTTCTTCTTCTGCCACGTTTTTTACTAACACTTTATTTAGTTTGTGAACCATGAAACGCCGAGATCGTTTACCTATCATGATCTTTAGGGGGAAGAAAATCGCTTTATAGCAGTATGAAGGCTTAAAAATTCAGCTGCTGAAAATAGATGACTTTTGACACATACAGTTCTGAACCTCGTCAATTTATTACATTTTTGTTTCTTTTTAACGTAACTGATAACTTTCATTCTGAGATATGTGAGGCAAAAGATTTGAAAATTGTATTTACCAAATTTTTTAACATTTTATTTTTAATTGCACTGATGCAGTTTCTTGCAGACATAGAGTATTGCTCGTCGCTCAAAATTACTAAGAGACTAATCGATATTTAAATGGCAGGAAACGGTCTGGGTAGTATTAATGTGGAATGACTATAAAGCCATCCTTAAACACGTGGACTGGAATACGAACGTGACGGCTTCTCAGAAGGTAAAGTTTCCACCACACTGGAAAAAACTACTGCACGACCACCAACGTCTGTCCCTACACAAAACCGAAACGTCTTAGTGGGAGATTAATTGCCCCGCTCATCGTACTAGAGGGGCCGCTAAACTGAATAGCTGACGTTCCTTCGTTAGAGAGGTAAGTTTCTAGGCCAACAAGATAACTCGTGCCCGCACGCGGGTGGTACAACGAGCTTCCCGTGGCGTACGTTAATAGCTATAGACAGCAGGGCCCACATACTTCTTTGAC
This sequence comes from Schistocerca gregaria, assembly GCF_023897955.1. NCBI lineage: Eukaryota > Metazoa > Arthropoda > Insecta > Orthoptera > Acrididae > Schistocerca > Schistocerca gregaria. Next base: position 752,228,213 of record NC_064922.1, read on the forward strand.
AATGTACACACGTGACATGATAAAGCTTAAATGACTGCGTCCGCGGCTAACCGTAACCATTGCCGAAGTTAAACTACACGTTTATTATTCCTGGTACAGTTTGTCGTTGAACGCCATTCACATTTTTGGTAGTAGTAGAAGTAGTAATAGTAGCAGTAGTAGTAGTAGTAGTAGTAGTAGTAGTAGTAGTCTATCAATTTTACAAGGATATTGAAGATGTCGTCGTATAATAAGTCATAATACACGTACACAGACATGTGACAAGGTGAGGTAGGTCGTCAACCGTGGCATTACTATAATAACCATCGAAGCGTTTGCCTGAAGCAATTTAGCGAAATCACGAAAAACGTAGAACTTATAAGTAGAGCCTTAATCTTTCCTAATACGAAGTTTTCTGTACGAAATAGCGCAAACTAGTTCACTTTAACCCAGTATACATTACTGTTACGTTGTTACATTCTTGCGAAAGAGTTATTTCATAATGTAAAAATCTGTTGACTCATTTCAACACCGAACACTGCACGTATTATACAAACTACACACACACACACACACACACACACACACACACACACACACACACACATTAGCTGACGTCACGAAGATATTTTGTCTCCATTCTGTGCACCGCAACATCACACTCGCTTGCGTACAAAACTGAGTGAGCACCCGTCCAAAATGAATGATGTATTGCATTAAAAAGGAGGACAATATTTTAGTATTATCCATTGCTGAACTTTCATATAAGGATTTGCAGAATAATATTATAGCTCTAAAATGTGTTTTAAAACGATGAATGTGTCGGGTTCAGCTAAACTGGTGGCTGTCCGACCTTTGCTTAACGTGATTCAGAAGAATAAAGAGCTTCAGTTCAGCAACAATAACTTTATTGAGAGCGCGTATCTGACGACGCCCGGCATGCATGGACTGATCGGAGTTATAAAATTTGCTTCCGGTCTCTACAGAAGGATCCTTAATCCTGGGAAAACCTCCGTAGTTATTGGAGAGAAAACAGTACTCGTCCACACAAGCCAGGAGGCACGGAACTACTCCTAACTCAAAAAACAAGGAATAATAATAATAAACAGAACGTATATAAAATCTAGAAAACACAGCGCCTCTAGAGGTTGGGCGCGGAACTACACTGACGTCGTGTACAGTAATTACGACCGCACAGCACTGCACTGACACACACGCACACCACACACACACACACACACACACACACACACACACACACACACACACACTGGCGAGCTTGAATTAGCGCGCGGCAGCGTCACTACATCAGCCCCCCGGGCGTCGACGTCGAGATACCGCGCCGGAAAGTGCACCCGACGTCCAGAACGGGTCGTCGGAGAAGGAGGAGGAACAGCGTCAGACGGCGGATGTTGTGCTGCGCTGGACAGCGGATGTTGAAGAGCCGGCGCCGGAGATGTGGCGTCAGTGTCTGGAATAGCGTTAGGTGGACGCCTACGACGAGGTGCCGATAGTGGTGTGTCAGGAAAAACATACGCAGGTTTAACCCGATTCAACGAAACAGTCGTGATTTTGCTGTTCACTAGGATATCCATCGTGTGGGCACTGCGCCGTAGCACTTCATATGGACCAGAATAAGGAGCTTGTAGAGGCGGTTTAACGCCCTCAGTGCGGAGCATGACGTGACGACATTGTTCCAGGTCCTGGTGCCCGAAAGTGGCCGGCTTGCCATGACGTGTTGCTTTCGGAGGGCGAATATTTGATACATGGTCCCTCAAGCGTCACAAGAAATCCGGCTGGCCAGTAGCAACTGTCTCTGTGGCATCAGCGTCTACAAAGTCACCAGGAAGGCGCAGTGTTTCTCCATAAACCAGTTCTGCCGCTGACGACCCCAGGTCTGGTTTGAAAGTCGTTCGTCAACCTAACAAGACCACGGGTAGTGCGGTTGTCCAGGTTTTTTCGTGGCACATCAGCGCGGTCTTCAAACAACGGTGCCAGCGTTCGATCATTCCGTTGCTTGCTGGGTGATAACTTGTGGTCTTATGGTGGGTGTAACCACAGAACTTGGCCAGCTGTGAGAACAAGTCTGATTCAAATTGTCGTCCGCTGTCAGTGGTAATATGTAGTGGGCACCCAAATCTTGCCAAACATGTCATTGCAAAAGCGGAAGCTAATGTGTCTGCTGTGATATTATCCACCGGCACTGCCTCCGGCCAACGTGTAAAACGGTCGATCATTGTAAACAGATATCTTTGTCCGTTATAAGGTGGAAGTGGTCCGACTACATCCAAATGAACGTGGGCAAAGCGGGCGGTGGTATCAGGAAAATCGCCGATCGGTGCGTGTACATGGCGGTTAATCTTGCAGCGTTGGCACTGAAGACAAGATCGGACCCACTCGCGGCAGTCTTTTTGCATGCCCGGCCACACGAAACGTTGCGATAGTAGGCGGAATGTCGGGCGTAACCCTGGGTGGCACAATCCGTGTACTGCATCAAAGGCTTGTCTTCTAAAAGCCGGCGTCAGAAAGGGACGAGGTCGGCCGCAAGAAACGTCGCAGTATAGCTGTGTATCTTCACCCGGAACATCAACTAGTTTCAGTTGCAATGCGGAAGCCGTATCTTTAACACAGGCAAAGAGTTCTTCGTCGTCTCTCTGTGCCTGTGCCAGTGCAGGAAAGTCTATGCTACTGGAAACACTGCTATTCCGTGATATTCAATCCGCAACAATGTTGTCGATGCCAGAAATACACTCCTGGAAATGGAAAAAAGAACACATTGACACCGGTGTGTCAGACCCACCATACTTGCTCCGGACACTGCGAGAGGGCTGTACAAGCAATGATCACACGCACGGCACAGCGGACACACCAGGAACCGCGGTGTTGGCCGTCGAATGGCGCTAGCTGCGCAGCATTTGTGCACCGCCGCCCTCAGTGTCAGCCAGTTTGCCGTGGTATACGGAGCTCCATCGCAGTCTTTAACACTGGTAGCATGCCGCGACAGCATGGACGTGAACCATATGTGCAGTTGACGGACTTTGAGCAAGGGCGTATAGTAGGCATGCGGGAGGCCGGGTGGACGTACCACGGAATTGCTCAACACGTGGGGCGTGAGGTCTCCACAGTACATCGGTGTTGTCGCCAGTGGTCGGCGGAAGCTGCACGTGCCCGTCGACCTGGGACCGGACCGCAGCGACGCACGGATGCACGCCAAGACCGTAGGATCCTACGCAGTGCCGTAGGGGACCGCACCGCCACTTCCCAGCAAATTAGGGACGCTGTTGCTCCTGGGGTATCGGCGAGGACCATTCGCAACCGTCTCCATGAAGCTGGGCTACGGTCCCGCACACCGTTAGGCCGTCTTCCGCTCATGCCCCAACATCGTGCAGCCCGCCTCCAGTGGTGTCGCGACAGGCGTGAATGGAGGGACGAATGGAGACGTGCCGTCTTCAGCGATGAGAGTCGTTTCTGCCTTGGTGCCAATGATGGTCGTATGCGTGTTTGGCGCCGTGCAGGTGAGCGCCACAATCAGGACTGCATACGACCGAGGCACACAGGGCCAACACCCGGCATCATGGTGTGGGGAGCGATCACCTACACTAGCCGTACACCTCTGGTGATCGTCGAGGGGACACTGAATAGTGCACGGTACATCCAAACCGTCATCGAACCCATCGTTCTACCATTCCTAGACCGGCAAGGGAACTTGCTGTTCCAACAGGACAATGCACGTCCGCATGTATCCCGTGCCACCCAACGTGCTCTAGAAGGTGTAAGTCAACTACCCTGGCCAGCAAGATCTCCGGATCTGTCCCCTATTGAGCATGTTTGGGACTGGATGAAGCGTCGTCTCACGCGGACTGCACGTCCAGCATGAACGCTGGTCCAACTGAGGCGCCAGGTGGAAATGGCATGGCAAGCCGTTCCACAGGACTACATCCAGCATCTCTACGATCGTCTCCGTGGGAGAATAGCAGCCTGCATTGCTGCGAAAGTGGATATACACTGTACTAGTGCCGACATTGTGCATGCTCTGTTGCCTGTGTCTATGTGCCTGTGGTTCTGTCAGTGTGATCATGTGATGTATCTGACCCCAGGAATGTGTCAATAAAGTTTCCCCTTCCTGGGACAATGAATTCACCGTGTTCTTATTTCAATTTCCAGGAGTGTATATCTAATGTCGGTAGTAAACTGGGCCACGAACTCAAGGTGTTGAAATCGACGGGGGGAGCAGATGACACTATTCCGACGGAAGGCGGAGGTGAGTGGCTTGTGGTCTGTATATATCGTGAAAGTTCGCGCTTCCACTTGGGGGCGGAAATATTTCACTGCTTGGTATACCACCAGGAGCTCACGGTCATATGTGCTCCATTTTCTCTGTGCAGGCGAAAGCCTGTGGGAATAATACGCCAGTGGCTGCCATGCGTTGTCCGACCATTGTTGTAACGCACCTCCGATCGCTGTCTGGCTCGCGTCTACGACAATTGCTAATGGCGCGTCGAGCCGTGGGTGTGCGAGAAGCGCCGCGTCGCCCATGCTCTTCTTTCATGCCTCGAACGCAGAACACATGTCCTCTGTCCATTGTATCAGAGTCTTGCTATTTACTTTAGGGCCTGAGAATGCCGGCGTCAAAGGTTCCTGCAGCTCCGCAGCGTGAGGAAGGTGTCGTCGATAAAAATTGAGCATCCCCAAAAAACGACGTAATTCTTTGTTCGTAGTTGGTCGGGGTAGCTGCAAGATAGCGTCCACCTTCTCGGACAGAGGAAGAGAGCCTTCAGCAGAAATCTTATGGCCTAGAAATGTCACCTCTGACTGCCCAAAAACACACTTTCCACGTTCAAGACGACACCGTAACGCTCCAGTCGCTCGAAAATCTCTCGCAGATGTTGTCGGTGTTGTTCATGGTCAGCAGAGAACACTAACACATCGTCCAGGTAGGCGAAACAGAACGGCAGCCCCTGGAGAACCGAGTCTATAAACCTTTGCCAGGTCTGAGCGGCATTGCGTAAAGCGAAAGTCATAAATTTGCTTTCAAATAAACCGAAAGGCGTTATTATTGCAGTCTTTGGAATGTCGTCATTGGCCACCGGAATCCGTGTATATGCTTTAGCGCAGTCCAGAACTGTGAACACCGTGGCACCATGTAAAGCGTGATTATAATCCCTCAGTAACGGAACGGGATATCTGTCCGGCACTGTTCGCGCGTTAAGCGCACGGTAGTCACCGCATGGTCGCCAAAGCTCCACCCTTCTTCGGGACAAGATGTAATGCGGAGGACCACGGGCTCTTAGATGGCCGCATTATTTCCTCGCGAATCATGGCGTCAAATTCTGCCTTCGCTATCTCTAATCGGTCCGGAGCGAGACGCCTAGGTCGGCATGCTACTGGGGGTCCATCGGTCGTTTGAATGTGATGCACCGTGTCATGTGGTATGAACCTGGGAGCGCCGGGCGGCCTGGTCAAGTTCGGATAGTTAAGCAGTCATTCAGTGTACTCACCCTCCGTAGCATGGAACAACTTGTCACTGTGCGTTGCGATGTTGCGACGGAAACCCGTGGCTGCTAAGCCAGTGACGCTGTCTACCAAGAGTGCGTTCGCGACGTCCGGCAGCAGGTGGTAGTGCGCGAGGACGTCGGCCCCGACAATAGCCTCCGTGACGTCAGCCACTGTAAAATTCCACTCGTACGCGCGACGTATGCCGACATCAAGTTCCATCCTCTGTGTGCCATATGTTGCGATGGAAGAATTGTTGGCAGCCGTCAGACGGAAGGCAGTTGGCGGCCGGCAACGATGTATGGCTGTTCGTGGTATGATACTCAGGTCCAACCCATTGTCAATTAAAAACTTTACGCCGGAACTCCTATCGGTAACGAACAGGCGCTTGGAGGATAACTGGCAGTCGGTTGCGCCTATTGTCGACCGCCGGGGGTGTTTGGGGTGCGAGCATGGCGATGTGCACTTCCTTGCCTGATCGCCGAATCGTCGGTGGTACCACCACAACGGTACCTCGCCTTGCGGAGTGGTAGTACCGCCGGAAGATCTGCTTCTCGAACGCCGCCGCCTGTATCGGCCTCTTCTATTGTTGTCGTCTTCACGTGCCAGCAGCGCACTGACCTGGGCGCACAAAAGCTCAATCTTGGCCGCGAGTCAATCATGGTCGGCCCGTGCTACAGACGCGGTACTGTTTGTACTGTTGTCCAACGCCACGACTGCGTTGACTGGAGCCGATGTGATCGCGTCCTGAATCCGGTCTGCTAGCTGCGCCACGTCATCCAACGGCATGTCCGTTTGTGAGGCGATTATGGCTTTTGTCGGGGTCACCACTTGTCGGGTTCAGCTAAACTGGTGGCTGTCCGACCTTTGCTTAACGTGATTCAGAAGAATAAAGAGCTTCAGTTCAGCAACAATAACTTTATTGATAGCGCGTATCTGACGACGCCCGGCATGCATGGACTGATCGGAGCTATAAAATTTGCTTCCGCTTTCTACAGAAGGATCCTTAATCCTGGGAAAACTTCCGTAGTTATTGGAGAGAAAACAGTACTCGTCCACACAAGCCAGGAGGCACGGAACTACTCCTAACTCAAAAAACAAGGACTAATAATAATAAACAGAACGTATATAAAAGCTAGAAAACACAGCGCCTCTAGAAATTGGGCGCGGAACTACACTGACGTCGTGTACAGTAATTACGACCGCACAGCACTGCACTGACACACACACACACACACACACACACACACACACACACACTGGCGAGCTTGAATTAGCGCGCACCAACGTCGCTACAAATGTATTGATTTCACTTCTGTTACATTTGTTACGGAACTCCTATCTGAGGAATCCTTTAATGCATGAAATGTGTTGCATTACATGTACTTTTTAACTGTCTTCATAAATTAATTTGGTTTTTATTCACTTTAATTTCCACAGACAATCTGTTTACAATTTCATTCCTTCGTATAATATGCTGTTTTAAGTTTTTTGTTTATTCTTTGTTGGTATGTTTAAGTTCAGTTTAGATTTAGTTCCATGGAGCCGTCTGCTCATTAACTATCAAGGTTTTTATGTGTGTAACAGATTGGTAAACGTACTCACATGGTGTATTCAAATCCCCAATGATTTCAACAAATTGTTGCAGTGAGCCTGGTTAGCATTTTTGGCTACTATTCTTAGATTCTAAGGTCCATTTAGTGTAGTTTTAAAAAAAACCTTTCGTGCATTTGTTCACCATAAAAGAATTACGTAGCTAAGAATTGTCTGCATAAGTAAACTATACATCAATAAAAAGTAATAGCTGTTACACACTGACGACAGAACTATAATTACATCTACATCTACATGGTTACTCTGCAATTCACACTTAAGTGTCTGGCAGAGGGTTCATCGAACCATTTTCACACTACTTCTCTACCATTCCACTTTCGAATTGCACGTGGGAAAAAAGAACACCTAAATCTTTCCGTTCGAGCTCTGATTTCTCTTATTTTATTATGATGATCATTTCTCCCTACGTAGGTGAGTGTCAACAAAATATTTTCGCATTCGGAAGAGAAAGTTGGTGATAGAAATTTCGTAAATAGATCTCACCGCAAAGAAAACCGCCTTTGTTTCAGTGGCTGCCATCCCAACTCGCATATCATATCAGTGACACTCTCACCCCTATCGCGCTGTAACACGAAACGAGCTGCCCTTCATTGCAATTTTTCGATGTCCTCCTTCAATCCTACCTGGTAAGGATCCCGCACCGCGCAGCAATATTCCACCAGAGGACGGACAATTGTAATGTAGGCTGTCTCTTTACTAGGTTTGTCGCTTCTTCTAAGTGTTGTGTCAACAAAGCGCAGCCTTTATTATGCCTTCCCCACAATATTATCTTTGTGGTCTTTCCCATTTAGGTTGCTCGTAATTGTAATTCCTACGTATTTAGTCGAATTGACAGCCCTTAGATTTATCGCATACCCAAAATTTATCGTTTTTTTTTAGTACCCAAGTGAATGACCTTGCACCTTTCTTTGTTTAGTGCCAATTGCCACTTTCGCACCATACTGAAATTATCTCTAGATAATTCTGTAATTGGAATTGATCGTCTGATGATTTTACTAGACGGTAAATTACAGCGTCATCTGCAAACAAGGGGGCTGCTCAGATTATCACCTAGATCATTTATGCAAACCAGGAATAGCAGAGGGCCTATGACACTACCTTTCGGAACGCCAGATATCACTTCTGATCTACTCGATGATTTACCGTCTATCACTAAGAACTGTGACCTCTCTGAGAGGAAATCACGAATCCACTCACACAACTGAGACGATACTCCCTATGCACGCAATTTGATTAATAGTCGCTTGTGAGGAACGGTATCAAAAGCCTTCTGGGAATCCAGGAATATGGACTCGGTCTGAGATCCCTTGTCGACAGCACTCATTACTTCATGGGAATAAAGAGCTAGCTGTGTTGCACAAGAACGATATTTTCTGAATCCGTGTTGGTTATGTATCGATAAATCATTTTCTTCAAGGTAATTCATAATGTTCGAGAACAGTATATGCTCCAAAATCCTACTGCATATTGAGGTTAGTGATATGGGTCCGTAATTCAATGGGTTACTCCTATTTCCTTTCTTGAATATTGATGTGACCTGTGCTACTTTCCAGTTTTTAGGAACAGACCTTTCGTCAAGTGAGCGGTTGTACGAAGTTAATCCGAAAAGTAAGGTCTCCTATTTTCTTGTAAGTACATTGATCTGTTTATTTCTACAATGGTTTACATCAGTTTACAGCTTGAACATTTAGCTATTTTTCGACATAATCACCATTTCTGACGGATCATTTTTGAAGACGCTGTGGCAGTTTTTGTATGCCCATGTCATACCATCTCGCCGCCATGCTGTTCAGAAAGTTATGAACCTCTTCTTTCACCTCGTCGTCGGAGCTGAATAGCTGGGACCACAATTAAGGTACTGTGAGACTTTGAAAAAACTCAAACGGGTAAATCAGAACCGGAGAAGAGAAATGTTGAGCAAGGGCGTGCTCATTGTCCATGACAACGCTCGCCCACATATCGCTCGGCAAACCGTTGTTCTCCTGCAGCAGTTTCAGTGGAACATAATCACCCACCCACCCTATAGTCCTGGCTTGGTACCCAGTGTCTATCACCTGTTCCGTAAGTTAAAAGAACATTTGGCCGAAAAGCGATTCAGCTCCGACGACGAGGTGAAAGAAGAAGTTCATAACTTTCTGAACAGCATGGCGGCGAGCTGGTATGATATGGGCATACAAAAACTGCCACAGCGTCTACAACAATGCATCGACAGAAATGGTGATTATGTCGAAAAATGGCTAAATGTTCAAGCTGTAAACTGATGAAAACCACTGCAGAAATAAACAGGTCTATGTACTTATAAAGAAACAGGTGGCCTTACTTTTGGGTGTACCCTCGTATATATTGCTAAGAAAGGCGCTATTGTGTCGCATACTCTGCATACTGGTATACCATCTGGACCGGAAGACTTGCCTTTCTTACGTGACTTGAGTTGTTTCGCAACACCTAAGATATCTACTTTTATGTCACTCATCCTAACTACTGTTCTGGTTTCGAATTCTGGAATATTTACTTTGTCTTCTTTGCTGAAGGAATTACAGAAAACTATATATAGTAACTCAGCTTTAGTGGCACCATCACCGGTAACATTTCCATCGCTATCGCGCAGTGAGGAGGGTATTGACTGTTTTTTGCCACTGGCGCACTTTACATACTGATACGTCCCCTCAGAACAATTATACATAACTGTGCTTAAACTGACACACAATATTTTTAGCGCAACGCAATCTGACTTTCAAAAATCCCTACAAAAGAATGGCCCTGACTAACATTAACCTATACCTTTCTCAAATCACTTACCTCACCAAAAATCTTCGTTACTGGAACTACTGCAATACAGCGAGCGCCACTTCTGCCAGCTAAATAAAAGATTCAAACTACGGAAGTCACTAACTACTGATAGGCACAGTTAGCGAATGAAAGATTTTAATAGAGAACAAACAATGTATTTACCTTAATAGTCATAATGTATATAGCACTTCATGAATCCAGTCTTACAAATTTCAAAACTCCGCCATCTCTCTCCCCACATCCACCACTGCTGGCGGCTCACCTCCAACTGCGCAACGCTACGCGCTGTTAACATCCAGCTGCCCAACACTACAATGGCGAGTATTACAACAATGCCAACCAACCACTGACTGCACACAGCACAGCCAGTGATTTTTCATACAGGCGCTCTGTGGCGTTACCAATAAAAAAACCTAAACAGCCTACTTACAATACGACCAGAATCTCTTTAGGTTACGACCTGAGTGCTGGGGTCGCGTTGTGAACAGGAGGTTGAGTATAGAGTGTGGGTAAGTGGCCCACTTAACGCCCTGAGGCGTCAGAGACACAACGTATCTGTAATAACACCTAAGCCCCGTGCAAAGTGTACAGAGGCATAAGAGCCTCCAGAGCTGCAGTTGGCTACCGGGTGTTGTCGAACATGCCGCAAAAGTGTGCCGATGTATTGACAGCGAGCCGTGCTCCACTGTTGCAGATCAGTGCCTTGGCCACTTGCAGTGCTGGCGGTGGCAGTGGGGCGAGGAAGGCGGTGGTCACCTAGATATTAAACAGTGACCCAGTGCGGCTTCCGCCTCAGTGTTCTCGAAGACAGCCTAACACGCTCCACGCTCAGGGGGAGATTGTCAACTGTGTTCCAGGATGTAGGCTATAGTGAAGACTAGGCCCTGTGGATCGACCAAGACGGTAACAGATGCTCATGAGTCTGTCAGTAGTCTCCTTGGATGTGCTCAAAAATGGCTCTGAGCACTATGGGACTCAACATCTTAGGTCATAAGTCCCCTAGAACTTAGAACTACTTAAACCTAACTAACCTAAGGACATCACACACACCCATGCCCGAGGCAGGATTCGAACCTGCGACCGTAGCAGCCCCGCGGTTCCGGACTGCAGCGCCAGAACCGCACGGCCACCGCGGCCGGCCTTGGATGTGCCACATGTAATCAGTGTGAATACGGCAGCTTGCAAAAGACCCGTGATGACCTGTGTTGTAGGAGGCTGACTGCCTCCTCATCCATGATGACCCAGTAGGCAGCACCGGCAGCCCATGGCCTGATATTCATCATATTCGCTGCATCTCAGTCTTGAAGTCGGCAAGCTAGTAATTGGGAGGTAATGGGAGCTCCTCAGGGAAATAGGACGCAGGGCACGAAAGTATGCGACTGTGCACTTGGTATGCTTCGCAGAGGGATCTCGTCAGCACGTATGACGTCTGCTGCTTGGGTCCCGAGGCCATCCGCCGTTTCCTCTTGACAGGTGGCTGACTAGAAAATAGCTGGTGAAAATAACTAGAATCGCACAGGGATGCACGCTAACCTACCTGAGCATCATACCCGGGGTCCATCGCGGTATTCTGGTTTGCAGAAGAGTGAAATGTGTAAACCAGAGGCACAGACGACTCTGCGACTGTATCAGATGGGAATTTCTCGACCTTCGCTGTTGAGTGCAGGGTTGTAGCGTTCCCCTTAAGCGATCAAGCGTGCACTACATGCTGGAGGCGGCTACAGGGGTAAAGGAGGATGTGTGGCGTGCACGTGGGGATTTATTGGGTTAGAATTAGAGAAACCCCTCACTGGGATCAGAGACGAGTTCCCTGCCAAAATCGAAGTTACGTCAGCCATAATGTTCTCAGAGAACGCTCATCCTCGCAGATCGGATACAGAAAAGATTTATACGATGGTAGTAAACTGCAGGACCAGCCATGGAAAGATCGTAGCATTACTTACTGAAGGTTATAATGCCCAGATAGTACTAGGAACAGAATGTTTGTTGAAACCGGAAGTGAACAGCAACGAAATCATAAGTTCAGACAGGAATACTTATCGTACGGATAGGTTAGTCACCAGTAGTGACGACGTATTTCTTGCAGTAATGAATTCGATAATATTTAACTTGGTTACCATGGATTCCAAATGTGAACTGATGTGGGTGAAATTAAACATCAGAGAACTGTCAAAAATAGTAATCGAATCTTTTATAGACAAGCTGGTCGGGAACTATAGTGGTACAGCGCTTCAGAGGAACTAGCAGAATATCATCAATAATTTTCCTCATCGTGGCGTTGTAACAGGAGGTGACTTAACCTATCCAGGTATAGACTGGCAGATTCACGCCATCAAAAGTAGTGCTAGACACAAACATTCGTCTGACACTATTATGAACGTTTTGTCCGAAAATTACTTCGAGCAGATAATTAGAGAACCAACACGTGAAGGTATAACCTTATACCTCACAGCAACAAACAGACTCGAACTGATCGAATCAGTTAACATGGAAGAATGTATCAGCGATCATAAGGCAACAGTGGCCACTGGCTTTACAAGGAATCTAAGAAATGATGGAAAGTTGTTTTGCTTCGTAAGAGTGACAGGATACGAATTTCACAGTATCTAAGTAGTCGGTTTCAAATATTCAGTGCTGAGGACGAAGATGAGGAGCACAAATGGAAAAAATTCAAAAGCATCCTTCAGTATGCCTTAGACAAGTATGTTCCGAGCGCGGTCTTAAGGGATGAGAAAACCCAACGTGGTTTAAGAGCCGCGTTAGAAAACTGCTAGCATATATGTAGAGCTTCGCCGCAGATTCACGAGAAGTCAAAATCAAGCTGAAAAACAGAAGATGAGCGAAGCAAAAATAAGCGGAAGAAGACGAATGGGGCATTCAGTGATTCTGAAAGTAAAATTCTCTCAACCGATCTTAATAGAAACCCTTACGTTTTACGTAAGCGCTTCGAAATCCTCTATTCGGTCACTCAGTGATCATACTGGAACCGAAACGGAAGATAATAGAGAGAAATCCGAAATACTGAATTTCGCATTCCGAAATTGTTTACCGCGGTCCCTCCTATCAATATCGTACGAATGCCGAGATTGCAGATACTGAGATAATCGATCGCGGAACAGAAATGCAGCTACCATCGCATACTAGTGAAATGTCATCAGGACCAGAAGAAATACCTATAAGATTCTACAAAGATTATGCGAAAGAGCTTGCTCCCCCTCAACAGCAGTTTGTCGTAAATAAACGAAAAGTACCTAACGACTGAAAACAAGTGCAGGTCATTCCTGTTTCCAAGAAGGGTCGCAGGACAGAAGCACATAATTTTAGGTCTATATCGTTGACGTTAATCTGTTGTAGAATTATGGAACATGTTTTATGTTGAAGAATTTTGACGTTTTTGGAGATCGAAAATCTCTCTATACAAATCAGCATGGACTCTGCAAACAGAAATTTCCGGGTGGATTCAAAATTTCCTTGCAGGCAGAATTAAAAACATCAATCTTAAGGGAACAGAATCGACAGACGTAAATATAATTTCTGGAGTATCCCCTGGAAGTGTGATACGACCTGCTGCTAACCTTCCCTGTTGAGCTCACCTGGTGGAACTCTTTCAAAAATTTAAACATGTACAATAAAATTATTGTGCTGCACAGTAGTACACACCATGCCGATGACAGCCTGTTTGCAAATATCTTTCCATGAGCACACAATTTTAGCTGATAATCAGTTTCCATTCCTGAATGAGATTTTCACTCTGCAGTGGAGTGTGGGCTGATATGAAACTTCCTGGCAGATTAAAACTGTGTGCCGGACCGAGACTCGAACTCAGGACCTTTGCCTTCCGTGGGCAAGTAGTCTACCATCCGAGGTACCCAAGCACGACTCATTCCTAGAACAGTATCTACGTAAAATATCTCAGGGTAAACTATACAGAGTGACCTCAAGTGCAATGAGCACATAAAGTGAACAACAGGAGAAGCAGACGCCAGACTGACTTTCATAGGGAGAATCTTTAGGAAATGTAACTCATCCATGATGAAAAGGGCTTATAACGCCTTTGTTCGACAGATTCTTGAATATTGTTCATCAGTCTGCGATCCTTATCGGGTAGCACCGGTAAATGAGATAGAGGAGATTCGGTGAAGAGCAGCCCTTTTCATCACGGGATCGCTTAGTCGGCGCAGGTGTGTTACATAGATTCTCAACAAACTCCGGTGGAGCACGTTACAAAAGAAGCTTTGTGCATCACGGAGATGTTTGCTATTGGAATTTCGAGAGAGCACTTTGCGGTAATAGTCGGACAACATATTACTTCCTCTCACAAACGTCTCGCGAATTAACCATGAAGAGACAATCTGAAAAATTAGAGCTAATACACAGGCTTACCGACCATCGCTTTTCCCACGTGCCACCCGCGAGTGGAAATTGGAAATTTTTGGTAAGGTGTTATGGGACCAAACTGCTGGGGTCATCGGTCCCTAAGCTTACACACTACTTAACCTAAATTATCCTAAGGATAAACACACACACCCATGCCCGACGGAGGACTCGAACCTCCGATGGGGGAAGCCCACGAGTGGGCCAGGGAAAAGGGGAACAGCTAGCAGGAGCAGAAGTACCCACCGCCACACACCGTTAGGTGTAGATGCATGTGTAGATGCAGCAGGTAGCACCCTGGCCATCAACCTATCGTGGTTTCACTAAAACTCAATAGACAGTCCTTCTCTCTGGCCCTAGCGACACAGACAGGATGGCAGCGTTACAGAAGGTACCCTCGAGCTCAGAAAGCCTCGCTATTTAAATGGCCGAGCCCACGGCTATGATGCGGTGGTGGTTCTGGGAGTATGAGAGCATTTGCCCTCGTTTGTAGGACCCGTCGGGGCTCCTTGCTTCGCTGTGGTAATTCAATAATTATTCTGGGTCGCCGAGTCGGCTCTATCTGCCAATGTTTGATTTTGTAGCAGCGCTCGAACGATGAAGTTACACAGCGTTAACTCACAGGCCTTGTTATCTAGCACAGTAATGCTTGCTTTACTGCGTGCCTCGCTCTGAGGCCCTCGCATTGGCGGTAAGCCTCTTGACATTCCGATCGGCACACCGGCCCATTGCTAGCCGCCTCTTTTTCAAAGCTCACCTAGTACAACTTCGTTAAAAATTTAAACATGTATAATAAAATTATTCTGTTGCGCAGTAGTACATAGCATGCTGATGACAGTCTGTTTGCAAATATCCTTGTATGTTCACACCATTTTAACTGATTCCATTCCTAGTAATTTTGTGTTTGTTTCGCAGGCTATAGAGTTATAATCTACATTTAATTTATTAGTCATTTCCCCTTCTCAAATTAAAATATGTGCATCTATTTCTTTTATGTTCAGTATAACATTACTGCGTATCAACCAATTGTAAATGTCCTTTAGGAACTCATTTGTTTTCTCTGCAAGGAGTGTTGTTGCCTTTTTGGTGACTATAATGCTGATATCAGCAAAGACAATTTTTTCGCCATGACTAACACCGTTTGGAAAGTCACTGTTGTCTGCCAGGAACAGTATTGTTCCTAATACGCTACCAACGAGACGGTTCTACTAAGTGTTTCAAAACATGTTTAGTTTTATTGGGGGTTTGTGCTGTCTGTACTCTTTCTACCCTATCTGTTAGTTATAATGGAAAGCATTACTTAACTAACTTAATATTCGTAATGATCCTAATATATTTGCCAGCTCGCTTACTACCCACAAATGAATATCTTAGGAAGTCTGTAATTTGATAAGGCTGGAGAGGAAGCTCCAGGCTGCAGCTGAGAGTTATTGGGCGATGTGTAACTATAAGTGTACATAGTAAATCAATAACGGATTAAGTAACAGAAAAAAATCTTAGTTTAGACCCCAGAAAACAAGCTAAGTGCCATTGCCAACAACCTGGAAAGCGGGCTAAGCGCTATGGTCATTTCTTGCAGTGCATATAAGACCCGAAAGATGGCATGAGTGTTTTGTGCCGGTCCAGTGGCGAGGCTAAAGCTCTTTTTACACGTGCTAGGCCCAAACTATAAACTCGTACAAGATCGTGTTGCTGCGTATTTAACTGATAGACGTAAACATAGCGTACCGTTACTAGCTTAAGAGCGCCAAAGACGTGATTTCACATTAGCGTATCGTTAGTTATTTATGAAATTTACGAAGATTTAAAAATTATGTGAAAATATTTACGAAAATTGCACTGTACTCATTTGCTCAGAAAGTTACTCGTGATAATTAACATATGGTAAGTGCACCATAAAGCAATACGGCAGACTCCGCACTCAGCTACTAGCACGCGCATGGTCAGTGAGGCTACTGATACCGAATTTAGAACGGCCCTATTCCTTTATCACTAGAATTATCGTGCTTCGCTGCTTAGGCGGTAGTAATAGTGAGCCCGTTCACACGATAAATAACCACCATTCACGCAATTGGTTGTTAATCGAGTAAAAGTCGTTCATCGTGTAAGACAGGTATTAAGCGGGCTAAAGGCCACAAAGTCTTGTTTGCGAGCATTGTCTGCCACAGTACTGTGCAGCCGCACTCCGTTTTTTCTTAACTTCACGAAAGTACATTGTAAAAACGATGAATTGTTTACACAGCGACACGAGCAGAAAACGAAATGAGGGAGAATCAGTTCGCAGTGAAAGAAATATTCTTAGAAGTGAGGGGAAACCTTACGTGAACACAAAGTAGCTGAGAAAGCAAGAGAAGCAATGAATCTTCTTAGCTCGCTAATAGTGGCGTTGAACAACTCTTATCTTTACCTTCTCCAACCCACAGTCGGACGTATTATTCAGTCAACTAGCAAGCTACAGTCTGTGTGTTCTTGGTGGCGACAGCTATAAGGAGCTCATGTTTTCTGTGGCATGAGGATTTGAGTGCCCGAGGCGGCAATGGCATTGCTTCAGGCATCCTTAAAGCATTCAGTAGACATGAGTGTTGTAGGAAACGAAAGCTTATCGTCTGATCTATTGACTGCATTAACCGTAATAAGAATAAAATTATGCTTCTTCTTAGGATTTACCTGACGATTTTAGGCAAATGAGATAAACCATAAATTTTCGGTCTCCGGCCATTCGTTTACGTCGTTTGACAGAGATTTTGCCTAGATTGGAAAACATAAGCGGTTGGAACAATATCAAGTACCTAAGGTCTTTGTAAAACTTACGGAGATTGCGACACCTAACAGTCAATTTGTGGTTACTATGCTCCGTCCTGACGCCTTTTTTGATTTTAAAAAAGCAGTCGATACATATATTAACAAAACGAAAATAAATATTTCCAAATGTCATTAGATTCAAGCTGAAAAAATTGAACCTACTGTCGTCAATATGAGAACAATGTTTACTGAATTTGGAGAGTGGAGCCCATATAAGATTTTCGAGAAATGGGTTCCACTGGCATAATAAAGATCTTTGTTTTACCGTCTCAACAATGTTAATACAACTTGTTAGCTAGAAACAAAATGGGTCTGCAACAATTGCTACCGTGTTCGAATGTATCTAATAGAACGTTTTTGTAACAGTTGATAAAATAAAATTATAAGAAGGATAAAAATAATCTAATCGCCTGATAGTGTTTCTGTGAATTTTATCTGTAAAATATTTTTTATATTTTCCATTGGCACTTACCTCGTTTCTGTCGATACTACGTGGAATTTAGGATGTTTTGCGTTTTTCAGAATAAAATATTTATTTTCGTTGATAAGATGATGATGAAATCCAATACTCCTTGACAGTCCGCAGCTCGTGGTCGTGCGGTAGCGTTCTCGCTTCCCGCGCCCCTGTTCCCGGGTTTTCTGCCTCGTGATGACTGGGTGTTGTGTGGTGTCCTTAGGTTAGTTAGGCTTAAGTAGTTCTAAGTTTTAGGGGACTGATGACCATAGCTGTATAGCTGTTAAGTCCCATAGTGCTCAGAGCCATTTGAACCATTTCTCTCTTTTCTCTCTCTCTCTCTCCCCCTTTTTTTTCCAACTCCTTGATAGAGTGTAGGGGAAGATGTAGGAGACCCACAGCGATTTATTAGGCAAGGTCTTAGCGGAGATGGTTTGCCATTGCCTTTCTCCGGCCGTGCTGGAGATGAATGATGATGATGATGTTGAAGACAACAGAACAACATCCAGTATTGTCGAGGCAGGTGAAAATCCCTGACCACGCCAGGAATCGAACCCGGGACGCCGTGCTCGGGAAGCAAGAACGCTACCGCGAGACCACGAGCTGCGGACTCGCTGATAAGAAGAAGCAGATTTTAAAAATTTTGCAGTTGTTGTGCTACTCTTACAGGCAACAGATAATTTTTTTTCTGAAAACGAATGAATAACTCGGAATCAGTATTTTGTCAGCCTGTGATTGTTAAAGCTGGGGAAATCAGGTAATTTTCCACTGCTGAGGTAACTCCCAGAAGCGTGAGCAACAACAGAGAGTCCACAACGAGTGTTACGGAAATGCCGGAGCAACGGAGGAGTTTGACCAATAATTAAAGCTTGTGAAGCACTCCAGGGATGGTTCCCTTTCGGGAAACGCATCCAACATGAAATTACTATAGTGAACCGTTTATTGTGTTGTGCGTATATGAACGGAGGGTGGACAAATGGTAATGGGTTGAGCCGAGGCAGACATGATAAGAGTCTATGGACAAAGCGGGATTATCTGGAGTGAGCTTGTGGCCTTAAGTGGTGGGAACCTACAGGTAAGAACTGAGAGGGCTGCAAAAACAGCTGAATATGGCCGAAGCTAAATGTTGTTTGGAACTACAAAGACTCTGAACATAACAAACACACTAATAACTTAAAACGAGAAAAGGGAATATTGATGCAATATGGGTTATATGTGAGTCCAAGTACTGCAGTCCTGAGTATACAAGTACCAGCTGTAATTATAGGCGCAACTAGACTCTACATGATAAACGTTTACACACTATAAATAACAAACAGGGCTTTCGTAGGTAGGCGTAATATCGGATAATAGCATTGCACAGTAGACATTATCACAAGTAGCAAGGCAAATTAAATTACATTATTGTTAAATATTCTGTGATGACAAGTGTTTACATTAAGTGTGTCATACCAGAAAGTACTTCATACATCACTTATAAATGAAGCGGTACTTAGTTATTAGTAAATCATGTTAATTTAACATATTAAGGTTGCTGGTGGCCTTTGATTGAAAGTGCAATAAACGTACATCCTTGTCTATGTAAAAAATTCATTTGTGTTTAAAGGAATAATAATTAGTATCTGCAAACACAGTATCAAATAATGTTTCATATAACTTACGTAAATTAATTGTAGAATTATTGGTATAAGAATGGTGTCCAATTCCATTTACAGTTACATTTCCAGTTCATTTTCATTTCATTTCAACTGCACACAATGTGTCAAAGTGTTGTAAGAAATGCATTATGTGATGGGGAGCTACTTGAGAGTCCACTGGCTAAAGTTTGGTGACGTCGGTGAACACGGTGGTGCAAGGTGTGTTCTTGGGAGTTGCTGAAGTGAAAGTGGAGTTATGTTACGGCCATCGAAGAAAATGGGCTGATTTTATATGCAAGTGGATCTTCGGTTCGCTCATCACAGGCATGTGTTTTTTGCCATCAAGAATGCAGAAAATGCGATAGATGCTGAATAGGGACTAGTGACTGTGACTTCGGCTATCAGCACATGAAACTGCATATCGTTATACATGGACATTAGTTTACGCATCTGATCGTGAGGGAGAACAAGTGTATAAACGCACTTGGTAATTTGTGCATATTAAGTAGAGTCCCTCTGAATCCTTTTTCCATCTCCTGTTTCTAGTGCCGTGGTGGGTTGGATTCTTTGAAGAACAACACAGACGGTATCTCAAGGAAGTAAGATATAGAATCACGTACTTGATATAAGCTTCCGTCCACTCAGGAAATATTTCCTGATGTGAATAAAACAACAAACTGCTCAGTTGTCAAGCGCGATATAGTAGCGACAGATATTCTGAATGATAATTTTATTGCAGCTACAAAGGGTTAATAGCATGAAGCTACGCACCGAATACCGGTGACATTTTTTATTCCCACCCATATGGATATAATGACAGGATAATTAACGTAACAAATGGGCAATTCAATATCAAATTGCAGTTGATCTATTTCTAAATGCAAATGTGTTGGTGAATGCACGCAGTACGATGAACTAGTGTCAGCTAGCGTCTCCATAATGCACTTTGTGTACACGTTATGTATTCCTTTGATTAAATCGTTACAAAAGTTTTTTATGCAGGGCTCCACAGCTACGTGTATTTCCACTTTAAAAGTTATGCTAATGTATTTTAATTTGTTATGTACGCCAGTACGTCGACAAAACCATATAAGGGTTTGAAGTTTTCTATTTTTACGTATGGGCTTCGCATTTGGGATCCTATTTTGTTAACGCTTTCACTGACTGAGACGTGGGATTTAGGAAAAGTAGGAAATGTGTGGACGGGGCCTAATCAGTTACCGTTGATTACACGGAAAACACATACACTTTATTTTTATAAAACAAAACTCTCAACAATCATTTTTAAAGATTTTACTATACTGGTGGCTGAAGGTCTTATTAGAAGAATTGCAAGTTATTGTCGGCTGAAGGCCACAAACAATGTTACATACAATCAACACGTGAAGGCCTGATTAAGAAGGTTGAAAATTATTCGTGGGATGAAGGGCACAAGCAATTTCAGAATACACAAGGGCTGAAGGCCTGAATTACAAATAAAACATTAGGACAAATTTTAAACAATTATGAAAACTTGTCCAAATAAGACGTAGTGATCCACAGACAGTGCTCCCTGGATAGACCTGATGAAGGTGACTGCAGCTGTGTAAGCGGTGAGTCAGGCAGCCAAGAGTTGTACTCAAGTAACAGTATAGCAACTCACACTAGGGGTAGCTTAAGCGCCGACCGACCGACTAACCAATCCGCCTAACGTCCGATCACTAGTACAACGATGAAGTATTTTTAGGCAAAGGCGAAGAGACGGACAGCACCACGTCTTCAGAAACACACCCAAGGCCGAAGAAAACATTAGAACCAAGGTAGACCTCCCAAACATATGCACAGTACAATTAATGAGGCTGTCGAACTACATGCTGTGTCGGACAGCATCAACACCACGAAGAAAGGTACACTGCCAGAAAAGTATGCTAACCTCCATGGCAGGTAACTGGGACATTAGCGCCCACATGGCATAAAATACCGCTGGTTGCATGTCACTAGTAAAGGAGTAGAAGGCGGCTAATAGCTTCCGCCAACTTGACAGACTCCACTTGTTACAGTTGGTCTCACCGAGCCGGCCGTGGTGGCCGAGCGGTTCTAGGCGCTTCAGTCCGGAACCGCGCGACTGCTACGGACGCAGGTTCGAATCCTGCCTTGGTCATGGATGTGTATGATGTTCTTGGTTAGTTAGGTTTAAGTAGTTCTCTAAGTTTTAGGGGACTGATGACCTCAGAAGTTAAGTCCCATAGTGCTCCGAGCCATTCGAGCCAAGTTCTAGTGGACTGATGACCTCAGATGTTAAGTCCCTTAGTGCTCAGAGCCATTTGAAACCAATGTCTTACCGACCCTGGGAGCAGCAATATGCAAACAGCGAGATCTCAGACAATGGAGGTTTCAGTACTGGAAACGGTTCACTCAACTTCAAACGTCCAGAGTTCGGTCGTCGGCTACAGCCCCTCGGTCCGACAGTGCCTGCACGCCACCAGCAGTTCTGGCCTATCCTCGCGCTGTGGACGTCCTCGCTGCTCCGTCCCAAGACAAACTGCCTGACACACACGACGATCCGGAATACTAGCCATGGAACCAAAGATAGTACCACAGTACTGGCTATCGATAACCGCTGCTGCTGCCACTCGCAGACAAACAATACTAGCAACTCAATGGCACCATTAACACAAGAAGGAATCGAGACGCCACTACCGCTACTACACGACTTCAAGTTATGAATGGCAAGAACGCGAGCAGTACACGGCTCACTGATGAGCCAAAACATTATTACCACCTGCTTAGTAGCTTGTTTGTTCGTTTTTGGAATAAAATACATCAATGATGCTGCATATCAGGGATCCTACACTTTGTAGGTTTGTGGAGGTATTTTGTATTAGATGTCTACCCAAAGGTCATGTAATCTGCGTAAATAACGACCCGCTGATTTGCATATGCAGCGATTGCGCCAGACAGCGACGCAGATGGGTTCCATACGATTTACGTGTGGCAAATTTGGTCGCCAAGGCATAAAAGTGAGTTCACTATAATGCTCCTAAAACCACTGTAGTACGGTTGTGGGTCCGAGATATGGACAATTATACTGCTGAAAGATGACATAGCTGTCGCGGAAGACATCAGGCATGAAGGGATGCACGTGGTTCACAGCTGTCAGTGTGTCTCCGATTGCTACCACAGGTCCCATGCATGCGCAAGAGAATGTCTCCCAAAGCATAATACTGCTTCCGCCAGCCTGCTTTCGTGGCCTGCTGCAAGTTTCGAGCCGTCGTTCACTGCGACGACAGCATTTGTGGAGAGGACCATCGACATGGTGAACCAAAAATAAAAATGCGATTCACCCGGATAGCCGACACTTGACCATTGACTGATGGTCGAATCCCGATGCTCCCGTGCACACTGCAGTCGTAATTGACGACGTCGCTGGGTCAACATGAAAACACGTAGGGATGGTCTGCTGGAGAGCTCCATGTTCAACAATGTTCAATGAGTGCTGTGATCCGAAACACTTGTGCGTGCACCAGCCATTCCTATTTCGTCAGAGATGCCACAGATCTCCGTCTATCTTACTTTACCGAGTAAACAAGCCTCCGATCCCAACGTTCTTTGAAGAGTCATGGACGTCCAACCATTTAGCACCTAGTGGTAGTTTCATTGGCCGTCTACGTAATTCCATAGATGCTCACGACAGTAGCACGTGCACATTCGACCAGGTCCTCCGGTTCCTCGTTCACAGGCTCGCATACTAACAATCTGTGCTTTGGGGAAGACGGTTATCTCAATGGATTTAATGGATTTTTCCCATTTTCATATCTTCGCTAGTGTGATCATCCGTCTGTGTCTGCTCCGCTTACATATTTTTGCTACCGCGACACGTTGCCACAATGCCACCAGGCGAAATTCAACGTCGCGGTGGGCAGTGGTCATAATATTTTGGCTTAGTGTATCAGAAGACGGCATCATATGTTAGTTTCTTCCCACGCATGTGTGGATCGTAACAAACTCTAAGTATAACAATTTTTATAGTTACGTAGTCTGATAATATCGAAGGGCGTGCAATTAGCCAACTGCTTGGCAATGAAATAACATGTTCACATGAAAGTCAAAAAACGGCCTACACAGTATCTTTAAGATCTAAACTATTACTGAAAAGAATTACAACAGTATTTGCTCCCATGTACAGTGGCATTACATTGGTGTTTCGTCACATACAGAGCAACACTGAAATTTTACTTATTCAAAAACGTTTTTTTCAGTTCCAGGCCAGTTTGTGATACAAAAAAAGCCATGTTTTGTGAACTGCTTCTACGTCTGTCCCTATACAGCCTTTATACTTGTTTCAATCACACTAACTTGTTTCTTATGTTGTATGCCAAAATACGTCTCTTCTTGCGGACGTTATAATTTTTTTAATGATTTTTTGTATGATTTTTACCAAGCCATTTTTTTCGGGCTCTATTCTACACTTTCACTCTCATTAGCTGTGCTTGTCTTTAAAATACGTATCAGTTCCCCTTCATTCCATTCAAGGATAGTTCATTTCTCCCTTATACTGAGACAAAATAGTAAAGGAACTTGAGAACCTTGTTATTGTACCTTATTCCTTGACATTATTTTTTTTACCCTTAGGTTCCTTTCACTCTCCCTTTTGATGAACAAGTAAAACAGTTATTTTACCATCCCTCTTAACACAAGCTTCTCGTTGTTGAGTATCCGCTTCAATTAGTGATACTTAGTTTTTGCAAAGACATTAATTTACATTTTTGTTTCAGTTCTCTGCTATTCATCTTAAAAAAACCTTGCTTCTTATTCGAGTTTATTTCGTAAGCGATGGTTCGTGGATGCCATCTCTGGATCTGTGTTTAGACTTTTTTCTTCCTTCATTTCTGCTTTCAATAAATTGGTACAAGAACAGGATAACTCTACTGCTAGTGAAGCCAAAATAAGGAACCCGCAGTGCTAGAACAGTTTCCTACCACATATTTATGACAATCTGCCTGTTGTGTAGTGTCACACTCTCATAACGGGCTCACTCTGGATGTCAGCTGAGGACCAAAATATCGGGACTAACCCCGACACTCATAGGCTGACGAGTTGTCTCTGAATTAAGCAATAGTGATAAAAAGTTCTAAACTCTGCTAATGATACGAATTTTATAACGTTGACGAGAATATTTACTGCACATATCGTTTGATGGTTAACTTGCTCACTTTAAATCGTGTATCGAATGGAAAGCTACATCCATTAATGACGTTGACGGGCTTCAGAAGTTGAAAATTTGTTTCCTTTCTAGCCTAAGTATGAAATGGTTCTATTAATTCACTATGGAATAATCCTGTTAAATGAAAAACGGTTATTGTGGGAGTAATGAAGTACAGTGGTGGGAAGGATAAGAGATCCAATCGAGTGAGAACAAAACTACCAACAGAGAAATAAACAAGTGTAATGCACATGTAGGTCCCATAATCGACAGCGAAACAGGAATGCGGGGGAACTGCTATGACCATCACAGTAAATGGATAAGCAAGATAAACGTATAGCTACGATCCTCGACTGTAGTAAAAGTACACACGCCTATTAGCTCTGCGTGCTATGAAGAAGCTAGATAAATGAATGGTAATATGAACGAATTTTATTCAGTAGTTTAAGGGAGTTTAGTTGTTATGAGGGACTGGAATTCTGTAGTGCGAAAAATTTGTGAAGAATAAATACTAGGACAATGCGAGATGGGAGGTAAGGAATAAAATGGAAGGTCGCACAGCAGATACCTTCTTGTAAAGCATGCGAACTGGCTCTCCGACTGTCATTCTCTTACATTTAAGGGACGTGAGAAACCGAAGAGTCAGCCCGCCTGAACGGCCTCTCCGGACAGCCCCTGCCGGCAGGGGCACAACGTCGATGCTCCGTCCCCATCGGAAGCGAGTAATCGATCCCACCTCCATCGGTGATCGATGGTGGAATATAATCGTCGCTGCCAGCTGGGGCACAGCGTTAGGACTTGCCTTCAAAGAAAGGTGCACAAAGATGGCGCACATATAGAGATTTAGATGTTGACTTGTATGCAACTCTTGAAGTTATCAAGTATAATACACTACTGGCCAATAAAATTGCTACACCAAGCAGAATTGCAGATGATAAACGGGTATTCATATTATACTAGAACTGACATGTGATTACATTTTCACTCAATTTGGGTGCATAGATACTGAGAAATCAGTACCCAGAACAACCACCTCCGGCCGTAATAACGGCCTTGGTACGCCTGGGCATTGAGTCAAACAGAGCTTGGATGGTGTGTACAGGTACAGCTGCCCAACACGATACCACAGTTCATCAAGAATAGTGACTGAGTATTGTGACGAGCCAGTTGGTCAGCTACCATTGACCAGACGTTTTCAATTGGTGAGAGATCTGGAGAATGTGCTGGCCATGGCAGCAGTCAAACATTTTCTGTATCCAGAAAGACCCGTACAGGACCTGCAACATGCGGTCGTGCGTTATCCTGCTGAAATGTAGGGTTTCGCTGGGATCGAATTACGGGTAGAGCCACAGGTCGTAACACATCTGAAGTGTAACGACCACTGTTCAAAGTGCCGTCAATGCAAACAAGAGGTGACCAAGACTTGTAACCAATGGCACCCCACACCATCATGCCGGGTGGTACGCCAGTATGGCGATGACGAATACACGCTTCCAATGTGCGTTCACCACGATGTCGCCAAACACGGATGCCAACATCATGATGCTGTAAACAGAACCTGGATTCATCCGAAAAAATGACGTTTTGCCATTCGTGCACACTGGTTCGTCGTTGAGTACACCATCACAGGCGCTCCTCTCTGTGAAGCAGCGTCAGGGATAACCGAAGCTATGGTCTCCGAGCTGATAGTGCATGCTGTTGCAAACGTCGTCGAACTGTTCGTGCAGATGGTTGTTGCTAGCAAACGTCCCCATCTGTTGACTCAGATCGAGACGTGGCTGCACGATCCGTTACAGCCATGCGGATAAGATACCTGTCATCTCGATTGCCAGTGATACGAGGCCGTTGGGATCCAGCACGGCGTTCCGTATTACCCTCCTGAACCCACCGATTCCATTTTCTGCTAATGTCACGATAGGATAAACCGCAATAGCGATTGGCTACAATCCGACCTTTATCAAAGTCGTTAGCGTGGTGGTACGCATTTCTCCTCCTTACACGAGGCATCACAACAACGTTTCACCAGGCAACGCCGGTCAACTACTGTTTGTGTATGAGAAATCGGTTGGAAAATTTCCTCATGTCAGCACGTTGTAGGTGTCGCCACCGGCGCCAACCTTGTGTGAATGCTCTGAAAAGCTAATCATTTGCATATCACAGCATCTTCTTCCTGTCGGTTAAATTTCCCGTCTGTAGCTCGTCATCCTCGTGGTGTAGCAATTTTAATGGCCAGTAGTGTATATACAGTGAACAAAACATTTTCCACAACTTGATAAAAATAATCCGCATTTATAAAAGTCGAAGTAAATGAAAGGGAGATAGCGAATGAGAAAGGAGTAAGACAGAATTATAGCCAGTATCCTATGTTATTAAATCCGTATGTAGGTCTGTTAATAGGAGAAACCAAGCTGGTCTTTGGAATCAAGGAGAAAAATCAAGAGAAACTTTAAGTTTTGCTGATGACTTTACAATACTCTCAGAGGCGACAAAGTGCTAAGAACACCAGTTGTACAGAAAGGATGTGTATTCAAAAGAAGTTAAAGGATAAGCATCAACAAAAGTGATACAATGGTCATGGAGTGTAGTTGAATTAAATCAATAGAGGGTGGAAAAACTAGATTAGGAAATGGGGTGCTGGGAACAGTAGAAAAATTTACTACAGGTCCAGAAAAATAAATTTCGATTTCCAAAGTAGAAAAGATATAAACCGGCAACAAGGACAAAATTATTAGTAAGAAAGATAAATATTTTATCTAGTATAAGTTAAAGTGTGACGAAGTTATTTCTGAAAGTATTTGTCTGGAGTGTAAAGAAATGAAACATAGACTTTTAATACACCGACAGTTAGAAAAGTCACAACACCAAAATCTAATTGATGTATAGTAATGGAATTTCGCGAATAAGCTTGTCTAAGTAACATATTTAAGTGATTAGTATTGTAAGAACAGAGGTTATGCATGTGCGGATAAGCCATTCCAAATGTGAAATGATGGTACATTAATATCCGGTGTAACCGCCAGACTGTTGAATGCAAACACGGAAACTAGCTTGCATTGTGTTGTACAGGTGCCGGATGTCAGTTTGTGGGATGAAGTTCCGTGCTTGTTGCACTAGGCCGATCAATACAGCGGCCTGAGGGCGAGCGTTATCCCATTGGAAAACACCTCCTGGAATGCTCTTAATGTATACTGACGTACAGTTTTGCAGTCAGGGTGTGTGGGATAGCCACGAGAGCACTCCTGCTGTCATACGAAATCTCACCCCAGACCATAATTCCAGCTGTAGGTCCAGTGTATCTAGCTCGCAGATAGGTTGGTTGCAACCCGTCAACTGACCACCTTCTAACGAACAAATAGTCATCACCGCCACCAAGCTAGAACCAGCTTTCATCGGAAAACACAAGAGACCTCCACCCCGCCCTCCAATAAGCTCTCGCTTGACACCACTGAAATCGCAAATGGCGGTGGTTTGAAGTCATTGGAATGCACACTACAGGGCCTCTGGCTCGGAGCTGTCCTTGAAGTAACCCATTTGTGACAGTTCGTTGTGTCACTGTGGTGCCAACCGCTGCTCAAATTGCTGCTGCAGATGTGGTACGATGCACCAGAGCCATATGGAAACACAATGGTCTTCCCTATCGGTACTGCCACGTGGCCGTCCGATGCCTGATCTACTTTCGACACTACATTTTCGTGACCACGGCTGCCAGCAATCATGTACAATGGCTACATGCCTGCTAAGTTCAAATGGTTCAAATGGCTCTGGGCACTATGGGACTTAACTTCTGAGGTCATCAGTCCCCTAGAACTTAGAACTTGAAACGTCCCCTTAGAATTATTATACATGACTGTGCTTAAACTGACACACAATATTTTTAGCGCAACGAAATCTGACTTGTTGTATAAGCAAATACCATATTAGCTAGGGCTGCTTGTGTTTGCCACACACATGGTACACAAAGTAAGCGTGTACCCCCCTGAGGATTAATGTAATTATATCCTCAGGTGTTACAGATTACAGCAATGGAATGAAATGTATCACGGAAAACTTTCTTTGTAATTCAAATATGTTGAAAAATAAATGGTTTAAGTACAAACTTAATCACTGAAATGCGTGTCCTGTAGCGCTAAATGTGCGTCTTGCTGTAAGACAATGTCTGTGGAAGTGTCATAGTTATTGTCCTCCGAAAGCTAAGTTCTACAGAAGTCAATGTACTTACCTCATGATAAACGAAAGTGAAATGCTTTGCGTATAGATATCTTAGTTATTACGCTTATTGCCGTGATGAAGGAAGTGCTGTGCTGTTACGAATTGTTGTGCTACGGAAAAGGCTGTCTCATTGTAGCTATACCACAAAAGTTACTAGTAAAACATGTTTTACATTCCAGAATAATTCAGAAAAACTGTGCAGATATAAAACAGATACACCGCAGAAGCAACATTGTAAATTGTCACTCATTAGTAGCGTCGTGATAAAATCGTGTAGTTGTCACATAAACTAACCACTGTGTCATCTGGTATTTTAAATCCAGAAGTATTTTAAATCCAGAATGTATCTTCAAGTAAACCAAAATGTTGCATTAAAATCTCATTAGCAGTACCAGTATATGTCCTAAGTATGTAAGCCTCATAGTCGTTACGTAATCGTGCAAACTAACAAGCAAGAATGTACAAATACAACACTGTGTCGTCTGTTCACCATAACAATGCATTCGTAATTTCTGTTTAAAAATGTTCCCTACGTTCTAGACTGGATATTTAACTTCAAACATTGTTGCATGTTAACAGTTTCTTAAGTCTGACAAGGCATACTAGAAATGTGAAGTGAAAAGTTATTTGGCAAAGACAAAGTTAAAAAAACTAATTATCTCTCAATAAGCGGTTTTACCTGTGAAATGTGGTGCAATCTTTTACCCTTTACAGTGTGCAGAGTTTCAACTTTGAAGTAATTATCATGTTGTATACGTCGGTAAGGAATGCTAAAATTTGCTCAAGGTTAGCGTCTATGTTATTTTTCTCGGAGCCAGCCGGCGCACGTGGCTGCCTGCGGTGCAAGTCATTGTCTGTCTATTTGTTGGCGCGCGTCGTTATTGGGATTAGGAGACCAAACTTCCACAAATTCACCTTGTCGAGAAGGCCCTGTCCTGTTTGAAGCTCGCCAGTTCTGATGCAGTTCAGGGCTGTCATTAAGATTATATCGTCTGTTGTCATGTCGGTAGATTCCATAATTTCTTTCTTGTCGGTCACGTGGTGGAGAATTTCTCCCTGAATCGTAACTGCACGCTGAACTGTTGCGTCTGAAGTGATTTCGTCTCCCCTGATAATAATAGTTCTGGCTGCCATATTGTCTGTTTCTATGATTGTCTGTGTAATATTCATTACTATGCAAATGCGATCTTTCTCTGTAACAACTATTCTGCCAACGGTTGGCATACGGGTGGTGTCTGTTTTGGTCACGATTTGTGTTGTGAGAATAGCCTTGTCGTGTCCAGTTATTGTTTCTTTCATCGCGGAATTGTGACGGATGTGACTGAAGTGATTGTTTTCCTGTTTTCGCATCCCGCGACTGTCTGTGTCAATTTCCAATTCTTGTAAGAGTCCCTGAAAAGCTTCAATGTCGTCTTTGCTACGTCCTGCCAAAATAATATGCCGTAAATGTTCAGGCAATTTGATTAAGCAAATGCGGATGAGTTCTGAGGGGCTGTATGGGTTTGAAAGATACTGATTCTTATGTAACATGTCTTCAAAATATTTCACAAGACTGGAAAATTCAGATTGTTCGAAATGTTTCATCATTATAATGCCATGTTTTACTCGGTCTTGGGTGGCTTGAGACCAATATGCTGAGAGGAAGGCATGGTAAAATTCTCCTTCACTGTGGCAATCGTGAATGACCGATCGCATTCTTACAGCTGGTTCATTCTCTAAATAGCCACACATAAATTCTAATCTGTGCTCTAATGACCAGTTGGGAGGAAAACAATGAGAGAATTGATGGAGCCACACTTGTGGATGAATGTCGTTGCCAGAATTCTTAAATGTTTTGAATTTACGTGTAGTAATGAACAGCTTATAGTCAAAATCATCGTGTCGGCGAGTAGCATGTCGGTCATTGTTACGTCGTTTCGGCGGTTCCATCTCAAAATTCGGTGTACCTTGCCAATTTCTTTCATGATTTCCGAAGTGCCCTGTGTTATTATTTTGTGGCAGTTCCGTATTTTTATGTCCCTCTTCCTGTATTGGAGTGCGAGTGTCCTCTGAAATACGTAATTCTTGTATTACCTGTGTCAGCTGATCTTGTACTTCCAGGATTTCTCTTTGGTGTTGCGTATTAATTTGATTCTGATTTTGTTTGAATTTCCTAATTTGTTCGAACTCTTCTGTGTCATTAAAGACTACCGGTTTTGTGTCATTCAGATTATCATCTACCTTCGTAGATCAATTATTTAGCTGATCCGAAAGTTCAACTACTTTCTCTGATAATGAACTAATTTCCTCCATGTGTCTTTCTGAACTAATTTTCAGTGTATCTACTGTGTCCTTTAAGTTTTCTTGAGTTTTTGCAAGTTGCGTAACCGAATCGGTAGATGCAACTGAGTCAATTTTAGATTGCAAGGTCTCATGATTTTCATGAACAATAGTTTGCAGTTCTTTTATGGCTGCTTCGTGATTCTGTAATGCATTTTCACGCCGCGAAAAAATAGGTTGGAAATGCTCACAAATTTGTGTTTTTACACCATTACAGACTTTTTGACATTTCGATTCGATTTTATGTAATTCAGTAGTTAAATCTTCACGTGTTTGTTCAAGCGTATGTTCCACTGAGTCTAACTTCTGAAGCTTTTGTTCCATTGTGTCTAACCTTTGAAGATTTTGTCCCATTTGTTTCTGATTTTGTTCAAGCGTTGTGTCTAACTTTTGTAGCATTTGTCCCATTTGTTGCATTAACTGTAATAACAGTGCACTGGTGTGTGAAACATGTTCCTCAGTGCTTTTCGGCAGTGAAATTGCACCGGCAACATTCACATTTTGACAAGAAGAAAATGTGTCTTGACTTATTTTAGAAAACGGTGAGGACCCAAATCCTGAATCTGCAGTATTTGCAAGATTGTGTCCTGTCATTCCCGATTCCTGAGGCAAGCTGTTGCCGACCGATCGATCGATAATGATTCTCTGTTCACTACCTGTTTCACTGTCTACACCATTATTTCACGCCCGCTCCATTTCCCTATGCATAGTTACCAAATTACTACTTCGAATGTCTGTTAATTCACTTCACAGTGGTGCTGGTAAGCTACGTTCGTCTTCACTATTATTTCTCAGTTTACTTTGGAGCCTAGTGTTACGTTTTTCACACGCCATTATTGTCACAATATTTCACACGATAACACAGTAAACCACAATTTGAAGAGCAAAAATAAGAGAACATATTAACATAGCACTGAAAATAATATCTAGTTAATTGCAAGCGCAGCTGCGAAATACTTCGTGCAAAACTACATGCATGCCACAACTGTTTTACTGTACAACAATAAAAGACTGCAACTACAAAGGAAATGCTCTCTATGATTACGCGCTAGCAATAAACAAAAGTTACACTAATTACACAAACTACATGAAAAAAATCAGAAGATTCCATTGAGGTATCCTCGCCTAAGGGTAGACATATGAAACGTCCCCTTAGAACAATTATACATGACTGTGCGTAAACTGACACACAATATTTTTAGCGCAACGCAATCTGACTTTCAGTAATCGCTACAAAGAATGGCCCTGACTAACATTAACCTATACAGTTCACAAATCACTTACCTCACAAAAATCTTGGTTATTCGAAATACTGCAATACAGCAAGCGCCACGACTGCCAGCTAAATAAAAGATTCAAACTACGAAAGGCACTAACTACTGATAGGGGTAGTTAGCAAATGAAAGATTTTAATCGAGACCAAACAATGTATTTACCTTAATAGTCATAATATATATCAGTTCATGACATCAATTCTTACAAATTTCTAAACTCCGCCATCTCTCTCCCCACGTCCACCACTGCTGGCGGCTCACCTCCAACTGCGCAACGCTACGCGCTGTTAGCATCCAGCTGCCCAGCACTACAATGGCGAGTATTACAACAATGCCAACCAGCCACTGATTACACACAGCACAGCCAGTGATTTTTCATACAGAGCGCTATGTGGCGTTACCAATAAAAAAGCCTAAACAGCCTACTTACAAACTACTTAAACCTAACTAACCTAAGGACATCACACACATCCATGCCCGAGGCAGGATTCGAACCTGCGACCGTAGCGGTCGCGCGGTTCCAGACTGTTGCGCCTA
Organism: Schistocerca gregaria; assembly: GCF_023897955.1. Classification (NCBI taxonomy): domain Eukaryota; kingdom Metazoa; phylum Arthropoda; class Insecta; order Orthoptera; family Acrididae; genus Schistocerca; species Schistocerca gregaria. Next base: position 752,260,877 of record NC_064922.1, read on the forward strand.
GAACCGCTCGGCCACTCCGACCGGTTCCTGCTAAGTCTTTCTGCACTATTTCAGAAGCAACATCCAGTTTCTCGTAGCCCTATTACACGACCTCTTTCAAACTCAGTGAAGTGTTGATACCGCCGTTTTTGTCGTCGTAGTGGTATTCATGGTTAACATCAACTCACCACGTCGAATCTCAAAGATAGCTAACGATCACGACCATTACAGAGTGTTTAAAGCGGACCTGATTTGTATGCTCATAGTGGTACTGCTAGCCCCACTCTTATGCGACTAGCACGAAATTTGAATGGACATCATTTTCCAGATATAGGAACACGCCTACCAACTTTCGTTTACGCGGCACAGTTCCTTCCTGTTGGTGCGATTATTTTTCCGTCAGTGTAATATAGACAAAAAGAGGTCAGAAGAATGTCATTAGGCACAGATCCAGCGTTGGTACTCTGTGGACGTCATAGTTTCTCACACTAAACTATACTTCCCCCTTCCCCCATTTCCCAATCCCCTAAAAACATAAGCTGTTGTCCGCCACTTTTAGTGTGCCGCAGATGCCTACAATTTTAATAGGAAAGCCGAGCGGGATTAGCCGAACGGTCTAGGCGCTGCAGTCGTGGACTGTGAGGCTGGTCCCGGCGGAGGTTCGAGTCCTCCCTCGGGCCTGGGTGTGTGTGTTTGTCCTTAGGATAATTTAGGCTAAGTAGTTTGTAAGCTTAGGGACTGATGACCTTAGGACTTAAGTCCCATTATATTTCACACACATTTGAACTTTTTTTTTAAATAGGAAAGTCGTATATGACATGTTTTAATACAATCATAAATTGTTCAATTACAAAACAATATAAAAAATTTAACATGGCAATAGTAATAATTCGTTTACATCAACCCTTAGTACACAGCTTCAGTGTAACTTTCGAAAAAAATTGCAGTTCAATGCAATATGGTACTTGAGAAACATTCTTCTGAAAATCTGACAAATAATGTCTCTTGCAACTGATTTAAGAAGTATAATAGCAACAAATTCCCACAGCTGCGTCCTAATTTACACTACACGAAATTGAATTGTGCTCCACCTGTTATCAATACTGGCTCTAGAACTGTTGTTGTCAGCACGGGTCTGCGAGCATGTAAATGAGGGAACGTTGCGTCGTGCAGTCAGTTCTGCCTGCCTCTGAGAAATAAGCCTGTCTGTAGTTTTCTAGTTGTGGACCCATGAACTTTGTTGTGAGCAGTAACTACGGTTAGCCAGCACGTCTGCGGTCGCCTTTACCTAGGTGGAACGTTACACTTCAGACAGCAACCTCATCCACTTCACCAGGCCTGAAGCAAACAACGTTAATCGCACCTTGTAACATCTAGAATCCCTTGCCATTGTCATGTTGCCATTCTTCGAAAGGAGCTATGAAATTTGGAAATTGCTGTACATGTGACTACCGTCCATGTTCAGCGTTAATATGCAGCCACAGATGTCAGGTAGCAGCCACTAGTAGTGGAACGTGTATAAAGCGTGCCGTGGGTTCGCGGAAAACAGCGCAGTCATTGTATTTCGGAAAAACAGCGTTTTATGTGGCGTCCAAAAGAGCATGATCACTGGCTTTCGGGGCAAAGATGGAAGCGTCTTCGTAACGAGTAAATTTGTAAGTTGTTCGCGTGCCGCCATGGTGAAAGTTAAAACGTGCATGTCAAAATGGTGCTATCCAAAACCGGCACCGAGCGAGGTGGCGCAGTGGTTAGCACACCGGACTCGCATTCGGAGCAGGCCGTAGTGGCCGAGCGGTTCTAGGCGCTTCAGTTTGGAACCGCGCGACCGCTACGTCGCAGGTTCGAATCCTGTTTCGGGCATGGGTGTGTGTGATGTCCTTAGGTTAGTTAGGTTTGAGTAGTTCTAAGTTCTAGGGGACTGATGACCTCAGCAGTTAAGTCCCATAGTGCTCAGAGCCGCTTGAACCATTTATTTCGCAGTAGGGAGTTCAAAATGGCTCTAAGCACTGTGGGACTTAACATCTGAGGTCATCACTTCCCTAGACTTAGAAGTACTTAAACCTAACTAACCTAAGGACTCACACACATCGATGCCCGAGGCAGTATTCGAACCTGCCACCGTAGCAGCCGTGTGATTTCGGACTGCAGCGCCTAGAACCGCTCGACCATCGCGGCCGGCCATTCGGGAGTAGGGTTCAAACCTGTGACCTGCCATCCTGATTTAGGTTTTCCGTTATTCCCTAAATCCCTCCAGGCAAATTCCGGAGTGGTTCCTTCGTAAGGTCACGGCCTACTTCCTGCCCCGTCCTTACGTAATCCGGTGGGACCGACGGACTCGCTGTTTGGCCCCCTCCCCACAATCAACCAAGCAACCAAAATCGGCAAGCCCGCCCGGTTGACGGTTACAGATAGCCTGCGTAAACCAATTATGTTGCCCACTCATGCAGCGTACATATGGATCCTGTTAATCCCTCCAGCACCAACTAAGCCCTGAAGGCGGCACATTCAAGAGCGAAACTGGTAGCTACATAATAAATAAGAGCACAACCAACCCTGCACCATCCTTATAAGCTTTTCATACTGTTTCTGAGCACTCTGTATGTGCTCTGTAATCAACAAAGTCAATCAGGTACATGCAGATCAGTAGATATACATTGATAAGGCAAAACATTATGACAGCCTGATTAATAGAGTTTTCATCCATGTCCGAAAAGCAATGCAATGCAATTCTTTACGACATGGATTCGATAAGTCTTTGATAATATTCCGGAGGTATGTAGCACCAAATGTCAACGAACAGGACAAGAATTCCTGAAAGTTACGGGTCGGTGGTTTGCGGAAGCGGGGCAGACGCCGATAGCGTCCTAGCCGTGTTCCATCGAGTACACATCAACGTGCTCTTGTGGCCTTGTGACAAGGACAGGCATCCAGGTGACTTTGGAGAAGACATCAAGCATAGATGGTTAAAGGTGATTCGTAGTATTGTCCAAGTAGTACACCGTTGCCAAATTGCCTTCGATATCTACGGGCGTGGTGCATGTATCTAACATCCGGTCGCTTGGATGACAACGTATATGGACCTGGTGAAACAAGAAGCGTGAGTCATCCGACTGAGCAACACGTTTACTGAGATCCACAGTCCAATCCCGAAGATCCCGAGCCCACTGTGATCACAGCGGACGACGTCGTTGGGTCAATATAGGAAAAAGTTTTGGTTCTGGTAGGAATCCCCATGTTCAATGATATGTGCTGAAGAGTGTGTTCTGAAAAATTTGTACCTGCACCGTCACTGTACGCTCTCGTCAGATCACTCCATCAGATCGGCGACTATGTTCCATTACAGAGCGAGCAGTCCTCAGTCTTCCACGCTTCATCACAGAACGTGGAGGTCAAACGCCTTGTCGCCTGCTCGAGATTTCACCGTCCTTCAACCACCATCCGTAGATGTTGAATACAATAGCGCGCGAACAGCCGACTAGCGTCGCTGTTTTCCAGTTCCTTGTTCCTAGACGCCTGACTATAAAAACGTTTCCTTTTTCAGAGTCGCTTACAACGATGGATTTCCATATTTGCGGGCGTATCACCGCTATAACGATTCTCCATTCGTCTCTTCTCCGGTTATGCACTTTTCCGTTGGTAATGATCATAATGCTTTGTCTCACTAGTGTGTCTCTTCGCTTTCTTATGTCTCGATTTAATACCTAATGTCCGATTTTAATGTGCTGTAACTACTCATTTTGTTCATAATGTTAAGTTACAGAATTATTCAAGTTTAAGTTACCAAATGAAATATTCGCACCCGGATATGTCCCCAGATGCCTGATTGGAGAAGGCTCTGTAGATATGCAGGGTAGGAGATAAATGAAACGCCACTCGCGGACCATCACAGAAATCAAAAACCAAAAACTGCTCTTCCCAGATTGGGCGGTCTTTGGTCAGCGCCTGTTCTCCAGGTCATAGGCGACTGAGATAAACGTCCACGGCTAAACCGTAGTTGTGAACCAGTGGCCACCCTATATTATCAATCATGGAAGAGTGTGATGTGAAACAAATTACCGGATGTGGACAATCCAGCACATCAAAGTGCGGAAGCAGATAATCCGATTCTTGGAAGGCTGCAGCATTACACAGACAATTCGGAGCATCTTGAAATGTCAAGCAAGATGAAGTACAGAAAGCGAAATTACAAAGCTACTTTCAACATTAATTATCTTCTACAAACTGGAAAATAGAAACCTCTTACATACACCCTCAAGTACCAAAAAATTATTTTAACGGCCCTACAAGAAACTAGATCCATGGATGAAAACAGTTTCGATTCTAGAGTGTTCATAACATACATCAGTAAGGCAGGCAAAAAATATTTTAAAAAACACTCCGCACCTTGGTACTGGCTTCATAAGAGACAAAAATATTTTAGACTCCATTATAACTTTGACGCACAGTCTGGAAAACTCTCCAAAATTACTTTTAAATCTTCTATCAAAGTATACGCCATCATGAATGCACATGTCCCCATAAATTTATTTATTTAATCGTGTCTGAGCTACATCTGTAATCAATTAATACGCTATATATACTAGATTACAAATACAAGTAAATGATAGTTATACATTCATATATACATTCATGATCTTCACATATTGTAAGTCGTCATTATTGTCTAAAGCAAGGCTCATATCTCTCTCCAGTGTTCGGCACACTTCACTGCAGCGTCGTTGGCCAACCACAGCTCTTGGAAAGTGCATGGGGCCAGCAAAGATGGACAGGTCAGCAGGTGTGTCATGGTTTGTTTTCCTCCACATTGGCAGGGCTCTTCTTCGGCGTATCCCCACTTGATCAGGTTATCCTGTGATCTTCCCATTTGACATCTAAGTCGATTTAGGCTCTTCCAGACTCTCCATTCCAATTGTGATCCAGCAGGAAGTTTTTCTTTACTGTTCCAACTTTTCAGACTGCCTTTATCCAATTTCTGTTTCCACATTGATTCTCTAGTTGTAGACTGACATTCGGTTAGTGGACGTTCAACTTTTATGAAGTCTTTCCTAGATTTAAGTCTTGCCTTCGCTGGCTGATGTGCGTACAGGGGATGTCTTCTAACTTCGCACTGCCTGCTTCGCCAACGTTTGCCGTCTGATCTGTGTGTGTGGGGGGGGGGGGGGGCTATTCCAGAACACATATAAAGGAGATCACGGTTTGTAGGCTTCAGGCATCCCGTGATTAATCGACATGAGTCATTCAGTGCTGCGTCTAGCTCCTGAGCATGAGTCGATCTTCTCCATACGGGGCATGCATATTCAGCTGGAGCAAAGCACAATGCCAGGGATGATGCACGTAGAATATCAGGGTTTGCTCCCCAGTGAGAGTTGGTAAGCTTACGGATTATGCCGTTCCGTGTATTGACTTTCGCTCATTCTCTTGTAAGACAATGTTCGATCTAACATGACTCCAAGATAAACTGGGTTTGGGCAGTGTTGAAGTTTAACTGAGTTCCATTCCAATTTTAATTCCCTGTTTGCTTCCTTGTTGTTTAGAGGAAATAAACAAGTCTGCGTCTTTGCTGGATTAGGTCGAAGCTGGTTCCCGTTGTAATATTCAGTTAGTACTTCTAAGGCATCTGTTAGGTTTCTTTCGTTCTGTTTGATTGATCTAGATTGGCATGCAATGGCTACATCATCAGCATAGATAAAGCTTCTTGTCGTCGGTCCAACTGGTTGGTCATTTGTATACAGATTAAAAAGTAGTGGGGACAAAACACTACCTTGTGGGAGCCCGTTCTTCTGGTTCCTCCAGCGACTTCTTTGTTCTTGAAATTCCACGTAGTATCTCCTGTTGGAGATCAGTGATCTCACAACTTCAGCAAGGTGGTAGTTTCCCGTCATTTTGAAAATTTTTCTCAGGAGGATTTTGTGGTTTATCGTGTCGTAAGCTGCTGATAAGTCGACAAACACCACGCAAGTTTCTTTCTCCCTTCTCAAAACCGTCCTCTATGTATTGTGTTAGGCAGAGGACCCGGCCAGTGCAAGATTTACCTGGTCTGAATCCTGCTTGTTGTGGAATGATTTGCCTTTCTAGTTGTGGTGCTATTTTATTCAAGATAAGACGTTCATATAGCTTAAAAGGGCAGCACAAAAGCGATATTGGACGATAGTTCTTAGCATCATCTCTTGGTTTACCTGGCTTTGGGATAGCTACTACCTTGGCCTTCAACCATAGCTTTGGTATCTTCTTGTTTGACCAGCAGAGATTATAGAGTTCTAAAAGCCATTCCTTAGCTATGGTCCCTAGGTTCTGTATAAATTCATTATTGGCCTCATCGGGACCCGCGGCCTTCCTGGGTTTCAAGGAACTGATAGCAGCTTCCAGTTCTGTTGAAGTGAAGTATGGCTCAGGTGGTATTTCAGTCACTTGTGGCCTCTTATATGAGGTGGCAGTTCCTGGTTGGTGCGATTTGATTAGCTGTTACGGAAACCTGATCCTTGGGGGCTGCCGGGTCGCTGGACAATCGCTTTATGAGGTTCCAAGCTGTTCTGCTACTGTGCTAATGTCAAGACTCTCCAACGTATGTTTCCAGGACTCTTGTCTGTCTTTGCTTATAGTTTCAATTAGCTGATCCCCAAGTTTTATGGTTTCTTCACTGAAAGGGTCCATGCTGTACTGCTCCAGGTATTCGTTATATATTTGTTTCATGTCGTTGGAAACTCCAGGAATGTAGAGTGTTCTGCAGCCTCTAGGTATGCTGAGTCTTGCTGATCTTTTAACAGTTTGGACGAACTTTCCGTAGTTTTCAGTGTTTGATGGTAAATTTACGATTTCCATGTCTAAGGTGTCCGCAAATTTTTTCCAGTTGGCCCTTTTGAAGTTTAAACGTCTTTTAAAGGGTACTTTTTGTGGCAGTATTACTGGTCTAAGCTTTAACATGATTGGTCTGTGTTGGGTCTTTGGGATAGGGTTGAGAACGAACTTGTTGCATGACCCGGACAAGGTTTTGGAAACAAATATGAGGTCTGGGTTATACCCTCTCTTCCATCTTGCACTGTTGAATGACGCAGGATGTTTCTGATCATGGATGAGATTCAGCTCGTGTTCTTCTGCCCAGCTTTCCAGTAGTTCTCCATCCTCATTTGTGTCTTGATAGCCCCACACCCTATTGTGACAGTTAAAGTCTCCCATTATTAGCTGTGGGTGACAGACATGTTGGCTGAAAACAAACCTTTGCCCTGGTGGTTTATATATTGATGACACCGTAATGCTTCCGATAGTAACAGAAATGATTTCTGTGTTGTTAACGGTGTAAACTTGAATGCTGGATACTTTGATTCCAGGCCAAATAAACAGAGCACTTCCATATTGGTCGTGAGGGCACTCCTTCACCAAGGTCATCCCAGGAATATTTGGACGGCGTTGTGATGGCTCTCTATGTGTCTCCTGGAGGCACAGGACGTCGCAGGAATGAAGTTTACATGTGTTGGATATAAGTTCTTCTCTTTCAGATGATATGTCCTAAATGTTGAGAGATATGACTGTCAAACATGGCTCTGAAAAGGGCCTTTTCTTCGTTTTAGATTCTGAATACAAGTCGTTTTAGACGTAGCTCAGTGTGTGGAAGAATCTGACGGTATTTACCGTTGCCAAAGGAACACCCGACTGTACATGAACGATCTTCTGGGAGGCCCCTCCCTTGTCCCCCATAAATGAAACCAATAGATAGGACAAAGAAAAGGCGGATCGTTTTTGGGACCAACTAGACAACATTTTTCAAAAAATTACAGAAAAAGCTCAAGTCCTACTTATGGCGGACTTCAATGCGTGCGTAAAGGAGCAGAACAAATACCAAAAAAAAATGTTGGCAACTACCCAGCACATAACAGAACTGACCAAACTGGCATCAGACTAATAGAGCTACGCCAAACACCAACATGATCCTGAAATCCACAGCCTTTAAAAAGCTACCTAGAAAACAGAAAACGTGGGTCTCACCAAATCCACATCTAAGTTAACTCCAACTCGGTTGGGTGACAATCAGACCGAAATTCATTAAGATATGTCAAAGTCCTCAGGAGAGCCAACCTAGATTCTGATCATTACGTTTTTAAAATAAAACTTAAAATCATCCCAAAAAGACCAACCGAACTGGCAAACCCAAAAGCAGAAAATACGATACAGAAAAGATAATTAACTCTAAAAAGTTTCTCCTCGCGACTGAAGACATCCAAAACCAAAACTGGGCTCAAATAAAAGACAACTCGATAAGCAAAGCCGAACACTTAGCTCGCACAATCAAATCAAAAACATGCCTGTGGAGGGAACAATGTGACAGACACTTTGGACTGAGATTAAAAACATGGCAACAGTGGCAATCACGGAAAAAAGGAAATAACAAATAAAACTTCTTAAACGTAAGAGAATTAGTGAGCAAAAATCTCGAAAGCATAAAACATCTCAAGAAGATCAGCTCCTCTTTGAGATCAATGAAGACTTCACCAAAAGTAACAAAAGGTATGTTTATAAGACCTTTAAATAAAAAATAATTAAATACAGCCCATCGATCCTACAGCTCCAAGACAAGAACGGAAATAATGCGCGCAACAACACGGATAATAACAAAATATTAGAAGAATATTTCAGAAATCTTCTCAACTGTGAAGAGCCCATAGAAGAAATGGACTTTAAGACCTCAACTACGACCAAACCTAACACTCATCACCGAGGAACTGCAGACAGTCATTTCAGATCCCAAAAGCTGCGTATAATGCCTTGGGACAAACCTAAATCACAACTGAACGTAGGAAAAGTGTCGATAAAAGAGCTATAGACTCTCTCCAAAACATCTTGGAAGAAATCTGTATAAATGAAAGAACCATAGGTGACGGAAGACGGTCTTCATCCAATCACACCATAAGAAAGGGTCCAAAACAGACCCCCAACAACTATAGAAGACACTCATTCCTAGATGTAACATACAAGATATTCTCTAAAGTCCTACTAAAAAGAGCAGAACTCCAATTATACCACCAACGTGGAGGATACCAAGCAGTTTTCAGGAAAGGATTGTCGTGCCCAGAACAAATCCTAAATATGAAAAACCTCATGGCCCACCAAACATCAAGAGCAAAATAGTATTAGTTATCATTTTCATTGCCTTTCAAAAAGCGACCGACTCAGTAGACCGAGAATCCCTCATCTCTGTACTAAATGAATTAAACTTAAACAACAAAGTCACAGACTTAAACAGAGAAACTCTTACCAAGAATACTATAAAGTCAAAACCATAGGAGGACTCTGCAAGCCTTTCGAGATAAAAATGGCGTACGACAAGGAGGTAGACTCTCCCCAGAAATGTTTAACTGTGCCCTATAAAAAGAAGAGAGTGAAACACGGAGATTCATAGTCAAATCCGACTAGGAACAAAGAACAAAGGCGTCAAAGTCAGTTGGCTAGTCTTTGCAGATAATATGGCCCTAATAGCAGGGACCTGAGAGGAAGTCAAAGTATAGACCTTCGAACCACATAAACAAGCGGAAAAAATAGGACTCAAACCTTTGAAGACTAAAGGAAAGCAAGATCAAACAGAATGAAAAATGCCGGGTTAATACATAGGCACAGGACATTAAAAAATTGATTGATTTAACGTGCCCCAAAGTTGAGTAAAACTAAATAAGAAGAAATGTTCGCGATGTATTTATAAATGTTGTCAAGGGTGTTTACTTGAAACGAGTGGTCGCCTGGGACTGACGTTCTCTTCGAATTCAGTTTGCCTCTGCTTGGTTATATAGGTAGAGTACCACTTTTCCAGTCAGGAAGAAGAGACGTGATCAAGCTTGCTAGATTGAATACGACTATGAATATACTGGAAATGTTCATGGTCTTTCAACGATCTCTACTTTGCACTCATGCAATAAAAACTGTTCCTCTGTTCTGACTAAATTAATAAAACTCGTTGCAATTAACATCTTACAACAGCTAACTTTAAAGATTTGCAAATATATATTATCACTAGCCCTATATAACAATTTTCGTGTCCAAATATTCTTTCACACTATGTTGTTGTGAATAACTCGTTTAAAATATTCCGAGTGAAACTTATCTTTATTGATCTTCCACGAGTTTTTAGCAATTACTACAGCTAAGAGCTATCATTTATTTATGCCTGTGTGAATGCAGCGCGTCTATGCTGATACGTTTCTGTGATGAAGTGCTTTTCTTCTCTTTCTGTTCGTTGCTTTTGAGGCGATGTGGTTTAGATAGGCTGCGTGAACTGCGAGTGTTGCAATTCAGTGCCGTATTACAGTGCTAAGTGTTTTATTATTTGGTTACATTGTGCTCCGTTTCGTGTTAAACTATTCTTGTTGCGACTAAATTAATTTCTGTGAATTTTGGAGGTTAAACCTTTTATGTTTCGTTGTGTTTAGTTACGTCTCTCACAATTCATCAGTTAATATTATCCACAATCAGGCGGACTGAGCTTAAAATTGAATCAAAGTCTTGTTTAGCTATGAAATTAACTTCAAATCGTATTTCAGTTCGGCATAATTTTGTTCTATAAACACGGTGGTGCAGTCGACGTCTGGTTTAGGCCGATCTCTGCGTATTGTGTGTGGCAACTGAAGGTTACGTAATGCGACCTGAAGTCATATCTGTGTCACATGTTTCGTACACGTGCTGACTGTAAGTACATCAACAGCGCCGTTCTGGTACAGCAGAACAGCTAAATCCCTCACATCATAGCAGCAAGGTACTGTAGAGATAGAATTTCATTAAGGCCTTTTGCTAGTGTAGTCTAATTAATTAGTGTTGGTTACAGTAATTAATAATGATATAATTAAACTTCACTGCAGCATTGTGATTAGGTGTTTCCAGCATAGAAATGTAAACAGAATTTGTTACAGTCATTTCACTTTCACAGAATGTTGTATTTGTACCTACTACAGTACAGCTGTTTCTGAATGAACAGTTGCTGAAAGTGTTGGGACCTTAAGCATGGGAGTCAGCAGAAATTTTTCCAAGAAGGGCAAGATTCAAAAGGTGTCGGTTTGTATATAACTGATTTGGTGAGTTTGAAAACGTGACGTGCCTGAGAACTAAATCTGATAATACGCACACAAAACTTAATGTGTCTCAAAATATTGGTAGTTACCTGCCGAGAATTTTTTAGGTAATTACTTTGGTACATAAACGGTAAGTATGTTCTAACAGTACATGCAGAGTACATCTTATTATGTTTTTAATATAAATGTGAATGCTACCTTTTCCAGTAATGGCGCAAAATTACATCTTCATATCATTAAATCGAGGGTATCCAACGAGTTACGAGGTAAATCAAGCAAATTTTCATAAAAATAATGTATTCATGCTCTCATAACGTTAGGTTGAAACTGAAAATTAAAAATCTGAAATATAAAAAAGACTGACAAAATCTTGCTGACTATCAATGAAAACTCACATTAACGTCGCACAAAGTGGAGAAACAGGGAATAATCTTTTAAAAATACTTATTCGACTTTGATCCCATACATACCTCCTTTTTAGGTTATAGAACTGCACATCTTTCACTTTAATAGATTTATTGCATTACTTTCATGATCCCTATTTTCTAATCTCGAACGCCATATATGAAATTACATTTTTTGGGTTGGTTAGGTAAAGTGGAGTCCAGGGCCAATATACGACAAGATGAATATGGGAAGCCCCGCAAAGTCGTTATCAAACTGGCAGGAAAAATCAAGATATAACAGCATATGACTGGAACAAGGTAAATGTAGTCCCTCCAGTTGGACACGTTATTGCGCAGCATGCCAACCGAAATGCAGAACCTCTAGCTCTGTGATAACACGTGACACGGTGTTGCACCCGTAGACTTAGAGAAGGTACTAATTCTGGAGAGCACATTTTCCCCTTGTTCAAATTCCACACATTTTTTGCTCTCTTGTAGCATAGTAATGATATTTCTTTTCTTTCGAGTGAAGTGTTTGAGATTAAGTATAGATGAACACACCTACACTATAGCATGGCTGTGTGCTGTTGTGCAAAACTGAAAACAGCATCTGCAGGCCATCACAGGTTTTCTTTTTCCACAGATATGTGATAAACTGCAGTTGTGATTCCGTTGCGCATCAAGGAAAGGAGTCGGTGGAGGTTGGGAAGGGGGGGGGGGGGGGTGGTCCTTAAGAGAATTACTGACGGATGGCTAGCATGTACAGCTGGCGCCTTGTGCTTGCGTTGGGAATCGGCGATGAAATCCGTACGCCAGGACGTTCCAGTTCCTTTCTGCTCTGTAAGCGAAAGAGCAATAGTTGAAGACAGTGTTTCTGTAAAGATTCATATCCATCTCGACTGCAGGTAACCGTCGATACTGCAGTCACAGGAAGGGAACCGTATAATTACCCAAGAACACAGTGACAGCTAAGGAAAACCAAAACATGTAGTGACTGCTAAAGATTCAGTAACCGCATCGTGGTCGGCAAATGTTTATTCTGCAGTTTGGAGGAGTTGCAGACAATGACTGGTAGAAATTTGAGAGAATTCTATTATGAATAAAATGCTGCTGTCCAAATTCCAGAGTTGAAAAAGTACCCCCCGCCCCCCACGGCTTTGTGACACCTATGAGCTTAAGTGATCATTGTCTAACTAACAAATTGTCTTTAATGACCCTGTTGGCAGACGTTCCATCTACTTGCCACAAGTGCAGTGTCAGCGATATTACTACACTGTCGCAGTCCCGCAAACAGCATGTTCGGTCCATTGCTACTGTATACAGCAGACCGTTCATTCCTTTCTACTGTAAGGGGATTGTTTGTGTTGTGCTCTGGATGATAATTAGGCGAAATATTTGTGAAGATTTGTAAGTGGTGGGTCCTTGAGGTACGGCAATATGCAAACGCCCAGAAGTAAGCTTAAACAAGTTTATTAACAAAAGGCTGATTATAAGACAAGCACGATACGCGCACCCATCATCACTGTGTCTGACATCCTAACAGCAGCTAATTACGGTCGTATGGAAAGGATCCATGGTGAGCTAAGAAAAAGAGACATATTCAGGCCCGTGGCCGCGCTAGTTAGCACGGAGTGCTGCAGAAAGAGGCCAGTGGCTTCTACTACATCGCACTGCAGCCGGACACACGTGTACTGACCAAGCAAATTGTCAGCATTCCAGACAGGTAGGCTGGCGAGCGTGTGTTACGTACCATATGGCTGCGTGCAACCCGTAGAGGCGTAGACCCTTACATCACTCTCCCTCTAACATTCTGCGTGGTTTCTGTTTGTTCTAAGTCGTGTCTCCCTACCACTTTCGCGCAACGACGCTCTGAGCGTGTTTTTTTGGGAATTGACTAAAGTGATCTTGGGACCTGTTGCTGGTAAGGAGACGCCAGACTACATATGACATGTTGAGTTCAGAAGTGTTCAGTGAGAATAGCGATGATATAACCAATTACTTAATTATTTCAGCGTCAGCTCCACTGCACTGCCTGTAAAAGAATCTTAATACTAACTAAATTTAGTGGAACGGGTTCAAGGCTTTCCTATTTTTAGTTAGCTGGTAAAATAACGTCGAAAAAGCAGTTACGTTTACCATTGGAAATTTTATTCTACTCACAAAACAGTGTTTATAAATTGCACTATTGATAAAAGGAAATGTTTTAAAACAGGATGGTAAAAACCAACTGTGTTCAACAAAAATGTGAATGAATATTCCCTGAGTGGGTTTCCAAGTTCTACAATGGATCGAAGGATGACCTATGCCATATCACATCTATAATCTAGGTTTATATTAAATTTCACAAAAGAGCAAAGTATCAAAATGGTCTACAGTGACCCTCAATTATCTTTAATTACTTATCTAACTTGTCCAAAATTGCAGTGGCTGATGTGGCTTCTCAATAACTATATAACAGAAAAATCATCGCGTTTCAGATTTTTACTTCAAGTGGCAAATGTGAACACCATGAGCTTTAATTTACGATCGACACTAGTATTACGCAAAGAAGGGGGTGTAACAGATGAGACTTCTGCAGTTCTGAGTGAAGCCTTATGCGCTCAAAAATGCGGCATTGCGTGCGTTCATTACCTTGTCGCTGTTCGTCAGGGGGCGTCGGCCGGCGTAGCTCCATACAGCTCGCCGTTTCGGAAGCAACTCTCTCCTGACTACTCCTTACTACAAATTGCCGAAGTTGGTTTTTAAAAAAACTATCTGGCTGTGTTTTCATCTGACCAATCAGGGTCTCAATGTTAACCTTAAGCTCCGCCTACAAAAATTCTGTCTATCCAATTAGAAAACGTTATACTTTTCATGGTGGGGCAAAGTTTTTAAAGTTTGCAACGTAACAGAGACGCTAAAAAGTCTCACGCTAAAACTTGCCGCTTGTGTGGCCCTTTTAGTGTTATCGTAAAATCTATACTGTTCTTCTGGAGTGCTCTAGCTTTTAACATGGGCTGTGGGGGTGGTCCTGGTGGTTAGCTGGAGACGTGGGTGGCTGTCCCTTATCGTAGGGCCTTCTAGCTTAACACAGTTCTGCTCTCGGCTTGTGTTCTCGTTTCTCCCCTCGGAACTGCGTCTGTCTCACGGTGGGAAGGTATGACATGCATTTAGGCAGTCTTGTGTTAGTCTGTGGTATTCCATTTGCTCACTCGTTACTCGTATTACTTTGGTTAATTTAATGTCACGATTTATTCGGAGCTATGTGACATACTACTGGATTTTCTCGTCATGTCAGGGTTTCCATGGAAGCTGTTGAATTTGCCTGACGCCTTACATCCCCAGAGAAAAAGAGCAACCATTAAGTGGCTCAAAACGACCTCCTGGGCGCTATGGATCTATTTCGCCATTTGTGGCATCAGAATGCATTGCAACATGTATTTCATTTGCAAAAACAGCAACGTTCAGTACACAGAAGTGTGCCTTCTGGATGACAATTTCATACATGACAAATGATGTTGACAAAAGACAAATTAATAAAACCAATAAAAACATGTTAATGGCAAATGTCCAGTTGCAGGAATGTATTTGGCAATACACTAGGCAGATCAAATAGTTCACATGATAAATCACAATGTGTGGCAGTCAAGATTAATCCACTGTTATTCAGTCTGAGTGTAAAGAGTAGCTCAGCTGTCTCATAATTTTTACATGTATATGTGACATCAAGGGTGGAGTTAAATGAGAAAATTATACCTTCAGAACATCGTTCAAGAAATGGGTGATAAAGATGAGTTAAAATTCTAGGGCAATCACCTCTTGGGGTTGATTCATAAACAATTCTTTTTCACAGCTGTACACTCTACTACCTAAGAATACTGCCGATTCAGGGCAAATTAACTTAAGACTATGTTTACACATATGCAAATCATTTTCATTTAGGGACATAAAATATCTTTGATCCTTGCTGATCAATAGATAATCATTCAACATGTACTTTACATGAATACCTGCCTGTCTCCATTTCACAGGGTAAGTATAAATCTTATACATTTCAAAATTATCCTTTGATCTAGCATTGGATATAGAAACAATAAAACTTAATTCATCTTCAGTCATTAAAGAGTGTGTAGTGGTTAACCCTGTGGCAGGCCCGCTTAAGATTGTTGCATCAGCGGGCGCGGGCGGCACTCAGTGCCGCCTACATTTCAATACATAAAAAAAAGCTTTTTTTTAATTTTTTGGTGGAATTAATTATTTATTGTTTATAACATCATTCTTAACAGAAACTTTTAATATGATCTGTATACATACATCCAAGATGCATGGGAAAATTAAAATTGTTACAGAATATCTGACATACGTTTCCAGGATATTTCCTAAGCGCTACTTTAATAGCAAATTCTAAATAAATTATAACCACAGATATGATTCGATTTACCATTGTTAAAGCAAGTTTTACAAAAGCATGTAATATGTATTAAAACTTTGTAGTAATAAAGAATAAGGCAGTCAGTAAATACATATCAAGAATCACACACTTTCTTCCTCTGGAGAAGCTCTGCAATCATTACATGTGACAACATTGTGAAAATGTTGCTTGCAAACGAATCTTTTGCAGCTATTGCAAGTGACTTTAATTTTATTATTTTTTTACCACCACAAAGATGGCTCCTCCCACACCTTCTTACAGTCTCATCGTGATTGACGGGAATTGATTGATGAGGTGACAGAAATCCTTGAATATCTCGTAGAAGATTAGAGAGCTAAGCCCTTTCTTTCAAATGGCAGCCCATCAGAGCCAAGGCCAGGTTTGTTAGGTAGGTTCTTCTTCTGAATATTTTCTCTGGGTTGTTTGCAAAAAACCAAGACCTGGGAATTTATCCCAGCAATATCCAGATAACGAAAAAAAAATGCTAAGGGCCATCTTCTTGTGGTCCTTTGGGTAGAGTAGGTTGCACACCTATAATCCACAGTATCGACTCCACCTTTTGTTGTATTGTAGTCCAAATTTACAACAGACTTGCCTGTAGCGATGTCGAATTCAACAGTTTCATGCATTGACGACAGGAAAAGCACAGCCTTGTTCCTTTTTGTTTGGTACGAAACAAGACAGAAGTCATCTTGAAATCCGAAAAGACAATTTCCAATTTCTCGCGATCTGTTAGCCAAATATTCCGGAGGAATTTCCTTCCTGTTCTTTTTCAATGTTCCAATGAACGTTAGCCCATTTTCTAAAAGATGCTGGGCTGTAGTAGTTGTCCAGAGTTACATTCCTGTGAGTTCCCTCGATTGGCTCAACCAATCTCTTCACAGTATCCATTGGCTGGTTAGATGGAACATATGGTTCAGGATTCTGTCTACCGCAGTATACTTCAAAATTAAAAGTATAAAATGTCTTGCTATCGCACAATGCTTACAACTTCAATCCATACTTAGTGGGCTTATTGAGCATGTACTGAACAAAACCACAACGTCCGTAAAATGGGACAAGCATTTCGTCTATGGTTGTGAACTCCCCTGGACTGTAGTTATTCTGCAGTTGTTCAGAAATGCTGAGTGGGGATTGCGGATGGCAGGAAGTTTATCAGTTGCTACTCGTTCTTTTCTTGTAGAAGTATCGTAAAACCTGAGTGACCGGAGCAAGAACAGAAAGCGCTTGTAGCTAAATGCTGCCCTTAGAATAATCATTCCTGTTCCATTTGATGACCATAGTTCTAATAAATTTGTGCGTCCTCCTTTTTGTACACCAATGAGAAACACTGCTCCTAAAAGAGCCGTTATTTCAGAAGCAGAAGTAGTTTTGCAATCTCTAGCCCTTGAGTAATTTACAGATGAGCTCTTGCTATTTATGTGATTGTTTGTGTTTGCAACGACACAATCAATTATCTCAGGATCACACGATTTAACAAAACCTTCAATTTCAGTTTTAGCTGCTCTACCATTGCTTTTCGGGCCTGGTAGGACTTTTATTATACTCTTACGTTTCGGTTTTCCTGGTAGAGCTAACGGATTATTTATCCACAAAGTTTCTTAGTCCTTACCAATATGAAAATGGCAGTCATCATGCGGCATTCCTTTCATTTCATTCCTGTCAACGCATGACTGCTCAGATTCACTGGAATGATCTGCAGTTTCAATTATTTCTTCTTCCTCATCGCTGCCAGAAAAATCTGCGTAATCTTTTTCGTCAGATGATTGCAGAAGAAGACGCTCAATTTCTTCTGGTATTAGTCCTTTCCTTTGTGCGGACCTGGGAGACAATAAAACCAAAGCAATGTTAATAACTAAATCATCATTCACCCAAAGAGTTGTAAAACAAAGCTTATAATCATCAAAACATTCGACAGTAGTACAGCTACATGTACTTACATTACCGGTCGCGTGCAGTACACAGTGCCGTCTCGGTGCAGTCGTCCACTTCACAGATGAGTCACAGCTGTTATGGTGAGTATAATGTCGGCGCAGTAATGCAGCTTGGCGCGTGACTAAACAATCGATGTATATCTAGCACCACTGTTGTGTTCTCGGCGTGCTAACGTAATTATTGAACGAAAACATCTACATCCATACTCCGCAAGCCACCTGACGGTGTGTGGCGGAGGGTACCCTGAGTACCTCTATCGGTTCTCCCTTCTATTCCAGTCTCGTATTGTTCGTGGAAAGAAGGATTGTCGGTATGCTTCTGTGTGGGCCCTAATCTCTCTGATTTTATCCTCATGGTCGCTTCGCGATATATACGTAGGAGGGAGCAATATACTGCTTGACTCTTCGGTGAAGGTGTGTTCTCGAAACTTTAACAAAAGCCCGTACCGAGCTACTGAGCGTCTCTCCTGCAGAGTCTTCCACTGGAGTTTATCTACCATCTCCGTAACGCTTTCGCAATTACTAAATGATCCTGTAACGAAGCGCGCTGATCTCCGTTGGATCTTCTCTATCTCTTCTATCAACCCTACCTGGTGCGGATCCACACTGCTGAGCAGTATTCAAGCATTGGGCGAACAAGCGTACTGTAACCTACTTCCTTTGTTGTCGGATTGCATTTCCTTAGGATTCTTCCAATGAATCTCAGTCTGGCATCTGCTTTACCGACGATCAACTTTATCTGATCATTCCATTTTAAATCACTCCTAATGCGTACTCCCAGATAATTTATGGAATTAACTGCTTCCAGTTGCTGACTTGCTATTTTGTAGCTAAATGATAAGGGATCTATCTTTCTATGTATTCGCAGCACACTACACTTGTCTACATTGAGATTCAATTGCCATTCCCTGCACCATGCGTCAATTCGCTGCAGATCCTCCTGCATTTCAGTGCAATTTTTCATTGTTGCAACCTCTCGATACACCACAGCATCATCCGCAAAAAGCCTCAGTGAACTTCCGATGTCATCCACCAGGTCATTTGTGTATATTGTGAATAGCAACGGTCCTATGACACTACCCTGCGGCAGACCTGAAATCACTCTTACTTCGGAAGACTTCTCTCCATTGTGAATGACATGCTGCCTTCTGCTATCTAGGAACTCCTCAATCCAATCTCATAATTGGTCTGATAGTCCATATGGTCTTACTTTGTTCATTAAACGACTGTGGGGAACTGTGTTAAACGCCTTGCGGAAGTCAAGAAACACGGCATCCACCTGTGAACCCGTGTCTATGGCGCTCTGAGTCTCGTGGACGAATAGCGCGAGCTGGGTTTCACACGACCGTCCTTTTCGAAACCCATGCTGATTCCTACAGAGTAGATTTCTAGTCTCCCGAAAAGTCATTATACTCGAACATAATACGTGTTCCAAAATTCTACAACTGATCGACGTATATATGGGTCTATAGTTCTGCACATCTGTTCGACGTCCCTTCTTGAAAACGGGGATGACCTGTGCCGTTTTCCAATCCTTTGGAACGCTTCGCTCTTCTAGAGACCTACGGTACACCGCTGCAAGAAGGGGAGCAAGTTCCTTCGCGTACTCTGTGTAAAATCGAACTGGTATCTCATCAGGTCCAGCGGCCTTTCCTCTTTTGAGCCATTTTAATTGTTTCTCTATCCCTCTGTTGTCTATTTCGATATCTACCATTTTGTCATCTGTGCGACAATCTATAGAAGGAACTACAGTGCAGTCTTCCTCTGTGAAACAGCTTTGGAAGAAGACATTTAGTATTTCGGCCTTTAGTCTGTCATCCTCTGTTTCAGTACCATTTTGGTCACGGAGTGTCTGGACATTTTGTTTTGATCCGCCTACCGCTTTGACATAGGACCAAAATTTCTTAGGATTTTCTGCCAAGTCAGTACATAGAACTTTACTTTCGAATTCATTGAACGCCTCTCGCATAGCCCTCCTCACACTACATTTCGCTTCGCGTCATTTTTGTTTGTCTGCAAGGCTTTGGCTATGTTTATGTTTGCTGTGAGGTTCACTTTGCTTCCGCAGCAGTTTTCTAACTTGGTTGTTGTACCACGGTGGCTCTTTTGCATATCTTACGATCTTGCTTGGCACATACTCATCTAACGCATATTGTACGATGGTTTTGAACTTTGTCCGCTGATCCTCAACACTATCTGTACGTGAGACAAAACTTTTGTGTTGAGCCATCAAGTACTCTGAAATCTGCTTTTCGTCACTTTTGCTAAACAGGAAAATTTTCCTACCTTTTTTAATATTTGACGGCACTGTACGCCGCCACGCATCCGCCACAGGGTTAACTTGTAGTAAGCATATAAATTGTAAGAGTTAACAGGATAAATCATAATATATGTTGCATCTAGCTTTCGTTCAATTGATAGTAGGATCTGTAAAAATTGTTCTGGATGTAGTAGTACACTGCTCAAACTACCATTTGAACTACTTTCTAAGGCTGTTCTTAAGTTAAGGGCATCAATTCTAGCATCTGATTAACTATCAGAAATCCTTAACAAAAGAGTGTTTAAATCTAAGTGTGCACTCATAGCCTATAATCCTTGAAATAGTTCTTGGATATTTGAGTTCGTTTTACTACGAATTACGTGGAAATGTGTCATAAATTGCTTTACAATCTGTTCAGTGGTTAGTAATGGTTCTTTGCATATTCTTTAATACGATAATTCCATTAGACAGGTTAGTTGAATCTGTTCTGGACTGTTGTTCAAGAGCTAGTATTTTGCCTTTAACTTCCAGTAGATCTCGTCTAGTTAAAGTACCAAATACAGTATGAAGGATACTCACTCCAAAATCAAACCAGGCATGTTTACGACTAATTAAAGTTTTGTGTGGCAAAAGCTTTAAAAAACTGTAAATCACTTGTTCATAATTAGCGAATGTAGACTCTACCTGCATTTTGGCTGTGATCCAGTTATTATACCAAGATGTACTGATTTCCAAAATTGTGTAATTACCCTTAACAGAATGAATTAGATCAATTTGCTTCTTTACAGAACTGAACTGTTGTTGGATTTCACTCAGACTGTACTTGAGGACAAGTTTTATTTTACTTGTTGGTACTACCATGTCTGATCATGGTTCAAACAGAACACCTGTACTCTGTGGCACTATTACTACAGCATTAGTAGAATACATTATCATAGCAAATATTAGAATAAAAATTAACATGGTCAATTAGTTCTAAATACTAGAGTTAACAATGAACATAAAATAAATGAGTTTCTTGTGGTAACCTGTGGAATAAAAGGTTTAGTTTCACTGTGCACTTGTGCAATAGCTTCAATACTAAATTTTCACAACACATTCACATAAGCACATGGCTGAAATCAACACATACAATGCACTCTCAAACATTACACACATTTACACAGATTGTAGGGGTGTCTGGAACAGGATCGCTTGGAACGTGGCGATGCCTCGGCCTTAAAATCTGGACTGCGCTCTCACGATTCTCGCTTCCTGGGTTTGAGAACAGCAGGTCTGCCTCTCGGTCAGCCCTCGTCCTCTTGCGATACTACCAGAAATGACTTTACTCGATTGACATGAACGACAATCGAACGAAAGTGCAGTTGGAGTTTAAGAGCGACTGGCGACAACACCTTCAAGACTGGATATGGTCCTTTCCAAAACTTCTTAAACTTTTTGTCTTCACTCTTCTTTAACACCACATTGTTCAGACACACAAGATCTCCAATCGATACTGTAGCACTGCTGCTTGGCGGTCATGTTGTCTTGCTTGCTGAAGAAAGGAGTGACGATTTCGCTGTTTCACTCCCCTCCATGCTTCCTTTAACTTGCTTGCTAGATCCCCTACGTGCTCTGGCAGTTGATCGTGCAAAGTCCAAGGGTGAATGCATTCGTCTTCTGTAGACAATCTCATATGCACTTAGTCCAGTTGAGCTGTGCATTTTGGCACTGTAACAGCTTTCTAAGTACAGTAAACAGACATCCCAATTGTCGTGTTTGCTGCTCACATTATGGCTAACCATTTTAATAACTGTGATGTGGACTCGCTCAACTCTTCCATTTCCTTCAGGGTGTGTTGGTATACTCCTTAACTGAGTTATTTGCGTAAGCTTAAAAGTCTGTTTAAGTAATTCACTCACAAAATTCGTTCCTTGATCACGAATTACACTTAATGGTGATCCAAACTTCAGAATCTATTCTTTTACAAAAACTTTAGCTTTAGTCTCAGCACTCTGATCAGGTATTCATCATGAGAAGGTATCTAGAGAAATGATCTAACATTGTGAATATATATTTGTTTCCATCTTTAGTCTTAGGCAGTGGTCCTACAACATCTAGTCCTACTCTTTCAAATGGTTCACTTGTCTCTGGCAGTTCTTGCAATGGTGCTCTACTTTTTCCTACTTTATTCCGTCTGTTACAGGAATCACATTGTGAAACAAACTCGAAAACGTCAGGTTTACGGCTTGGTCGCCAAAACATTTGAGCTATTTTAATGTTTGTTGTTTTTTTACCACAATGTCTTGATAATAAAGAATCGTGTAGTTCTCTCATGATTTGCTCTTTCATGCTTTCTGGAATAACTAGGCGGTTTCCTTTACTAGTGATTTTGTAGCATAATCCCTCTATTTCGACAAAACATTGATCATTTTTCCATAATTTGCATTGTGGATCTTCTTCCTGAGCTGCCCTTAACTCTTCCTCTTGACTTATTGTAACACAAACATTGACTTTTCGACTCATTGCATTAGCACTCACATGTTGTTTACCAGGTCGGTGAATAACTCAGTCTTAATGCCCTTCTTGTTAACCTGGAACTTGAATCCTTTAAGCTCAATAACCATTTAAGTGCGGCTTGATATGTAATAACTGTAAATTCTCTTCCTGTTAAGAAACATCCGTTATGTGTTATATCAAAAACCAAAGCACAGAGCTGCTTCTCAGTAGCAGTATAATTACATTTTGCTTTGTTTAATTGTCTGGAAGCAAATGAGATTGGATGTTCATGATCATCAACTTCTTGTATCGAGCACATGGACGTGTACGGGCGTAGAGACAACGTCACGAATCGGTCTACCCTGGATGTCAGCAGGGGACTCCTCGAGTGGTGGAGGCTCTGTAATGGTGTGGTGCACGTGCAGTTGGAGTGATGTGGGACCCCTCATTCGTCTAGATACGACTCTGACAAATGACACGTATGTAAGCGTCCTGTCTGATCACCTGCATCCACTGATGTCTAATGTGCATAATCGAGCAAGGTGGCCCAGTGGTTACACACTGGACTCGCATTCGGGAGGACGACGGTTCAATCCCACGTCCGGCCATCCTGATTTAGGTTTTCCGCGATTTCTCTAAATCGCTACAGGCAAATGCCAGGATGGTTTCTTTCAAAGGGCACGACCGACTTCCTTCCCCATCCTTCCTAATCTGATGAGACCGATGACCTCACTGTCTGGTCACTTCCCCCAAAACAACCCAACAACCCAAACCATTGTGCATTCCAACGGATTTGGGCAATTCCAGCAGAACAATGTGACGTCCCACATGTCCAGGACTGCTACAGAGTAGCTCCAAGAACACTTCTGAGTTTAAACATTTCCTGTAGCCACCAAACTCTCCATACATGAACAGAATGATCATATCCAGCAACGTGCTGTTCAGAAAGGATCTCCACACCCTAGTATACCTCCTCTGCGGGTTTGGGGTAAGAATAGGCCCGCAGTATTCCTGCCTGTCGTAAGAGGCGACTAAAAGAAGTCTCAAACGTTTCGGCCCTTATGTGATGGTCCACTGTCGGGTTTGACCTCCATATCTCAAAATAATTCCGAAGAGCGAGCCGATTGGGGAAGGGCGCCCTAATTGGTGCTTTCTGTCCATCGTGCGCTGAGACCTTTCGCCAGATAATTCGTCGTTGCATTGCAGTCCTGCCCGCTCTCCATCTCTTGGGCAAGGATACGTTTCTGTGTGCACTTTCCAACATGTAATGTGCAGTGCCACTTGGTGCACAGACGACGATCATGGACTACTTGTCACCTAATATCCAGCATAATAGCCAGTCCATTGGGGGGGCCACCATGTACCCTGTTAGTTGTAGCCCCCTGACAACACAGGGATCACTCTGCTGATGCCTGAGCCGCCAACTCCCCACGTGTGCCAAGGAGTAGATGCCTATCTCTATGGGGCATCGGGACTCCTGGCAATGGCCATCCTGCCAGGTGGCCCTTGCTGAGACTGGATAGCGCCTGTAGGGAAGGCCCTTGGTCGGAGTGGGTGGCATCAGGGCGGATGACACACAATGAAGCGTGGTACATCTTCTCTCGCTGGTGGCCAGCCACCAGCAGTCTTTAAGCGTTCTCGGGGTCAATTTAATGCTCAGAAATACGCTCCCAAAACGTTCTCCTCCCTTGCCTCACCGTGGGAGGAGTGTGTCTCAGGGTGACAGTGACAGTTATTCGCCCCAGTTCCTGGTTTGTACAAGAGCTGATGAGGAGACTTTCATGTCCACAAAGCCTCAGTTCTTCTTAGAGCATTTAGAGGACAAATTTAGGGAGGTAGAGGGCTTGTCCAAAATATGCTCTGGGTCAGTGCTGACAAAAATGGCATCCTCTGCCCAGTCACGAAAGTTACTTGCTTGTGACAAGTTCGGGGATGTTTCCCTTACCATCACACCCCATAAGAGTTTAAATATGGTCCAGGGTATTATTTACCATGGGACCTTCTTTTGCAGTCTGATGACGACCTGTGCACCAATTTAGAGCGTCGAGGTGTTCATTTCGTCCTGCACGTTCATCGGGGTCCGAAGGCTAATCAGATTGCTACCAGTGCCTTCATCTTGGCCTTCATGGGTGATACATTACCAGAGAAGGTCAAGGTGATGGTCTACTTTTGTGATGTCAAGCCTTATATCCCTCCCTCAATGTGGTGCTGGAATTTCGGACATTTGTCTTCCTGCTGTACTTCCAGCCTCACATGTGGAGATTGTGGACGCCCATCACATCCCAAAACTCCATGTGCCCCACCTCCCATCTGTGTCAACTACAGAGAGCACCATTCACCTTGCTCGCCAGAATGCAGGATCTTACAGAAAGACCGAAAAATCATGGAATATAAGACCCTGTACCGACTGACCTATACTGAGGCTAAGAGGAAATATGACCGACTACATCCTGTTCGAATGACATCTTCATATGACCCTGCTAAAACATCAGTTCAGAGGATTTCAACCCAATCGCCGAGCCGTACAACTGTACCTCAGAAGCAACACCCCTCCAACCATCAGGGACGTTCATCCCCGCTTCTAAGCCGGAGGAGCGTCCAACTTCTTTGGCTCCTCTCGCCCGCATGGGTCCCCTTGGGTCCCTCCCTTCCCAGCTTTCCACAAGCGGGAAGGATGACGCTTGACAGTGGCATAAGTGCTTACAGGCAGCTGGTCGTAGGGCTTCGCAATCCTACTGCGTCCCAGAGACAGAATCGGTGAAGCCCTCCCAGGTAGTGAAACCAAAGGAGCAGTGAGAGAAGTCCAAGAAAAAGACCTCTAAGACCAAGGAACTTCTGGTGGCAGCCCCTCCCCTCCCCACTGCAGCCTTCAAGCTCTGCGTCTGAGGATGAGATGGAGATCTTGGCGTCCACTGAGGACCTAGATCTCGTCAGTCCCTCAGACACAATAGATAGCATTTGTACACATGCTCAATAGGTGGAAGCAGGTGACGCAGTGGAATAATCTGCCTCCTCACTCCCTTCACGCCTTTCTCGGCCACGGACAATGTCATCCTCCAGTGGAACTGCAGCGGTTTTTTCCACCATCTTGCTGAGCTCAGACAACTTCTCAGCCTTCACCTTTTACTCCGCATTGCTCTTCAAGAAACTTGGTTTCCAGCGATGTGAACCCCTGCCGTACGTGGCTATCGGGGTTATTATAGGAACTGGGCAACTTACAAAAGGGTATCTGGTGATGCCTGCATCTACATCCATCACTCCCTTCACAGCGAGTCTGTTCCTCTACAAAAACCTTTAGAGGCTGTCGCTGTTCAGGTGTGGCCGCCTCAGGCTGTTACTGTTTGCAGTCTGTATCTTCCACCCAATGGTGATGTCCTGTGGCATGTCCTGGCTGCATTGATAGCCCTAGTGCCACCACCTTTTCTGTTACTGGGCAACTTCAACACACACAACCCTCTGTGGGGTGGGTCAGTGGCAACGGGCTGAGGCAGCACCGCTGAGCATGTATTGGTGCAGCTCGACCTTTCCCTTTTAAATGATGGTGCCTTCACACATTTCAGTGTGGTGCATGGCCCATACTTAGCAATCGACCTTTCGATCTGCAGCCTAGCCTCTTACGGTCTGTCCATTGGAGGGTGCACAACGACTTGTGCAGTAGTGAGCACTTTCTGATCTTTCTGTCACTGCCACAGCGCCCCTTAAGATTGGCTATGAATAAGGCTGACTGGGACTTGTTCTCCTCCATTGCCACTATTGTGCCTCTTTCCCATGACGCTACTGATGCGTCACCCCGGCATCGTTACTGCCACAGAATCTGCCATTCCTTGTTCTTCTGTGTCTCCTCGGCAGAGGACTGTGCCTTGGTGGTCGTCTGAGATCGCTGTGGCGATTTAAGATCACAGGCGGGTGCTCCAGCGTCACAAGCAGCATCCCTCCTTGGAAAACCTGATCGCCTTTAAATGGCTTCATGCGTAGGCCTGCCGCATCATTCGCCAACACAAGCAGGAGTGCTGGGAATGTCTCCACCATTGGCCTCCATATGTCTCCATCACATGTTTGGGCCAAGATTAGGCGCCTCTATGGCTATTGGAACCCATCAGCCTCCCTGCACATTCACTGAATGGACCAGTTTGTATTGACTCTGACACAATTGCAAACCGCTTAGCAGAGCATTTTGCTCAGAGTTCCGCTTCTGCGAATTACTCAGTGGCACCACCCTGAATCCTACAATGTTCCATTCAGTGAGTGGGAATTCCAAAGTTCCCTAGCCACTTGCCCTGATACGGCTCCTGGGCCAGATCGCATCCACTGCCAGTTGCTCAAACACCTCTCTGTGGACTGCCAGCGACGCCTCCTAGACCTTTACAACTGTATCTGGGTTGAGGGTGAGTTCCCGTCTAAATGGCGGGAAAGCATCGTCATCCCCGTTCTGAAACCTGGCAAGAACCCACTGGAGGTGGACAGCTACCGCCCCATTAGCCTCACCAACGTTTTCTTCAAACTACTTGAACGAATGGTGAGCCGGAGGTTGTGTTGGCTCCTGGAGTCTTGGGGCCTTCTGGCTCCATCCCAGGATGGATTTCGCCGCGGCCGCTCAACGACTGATAATTTGGTGTGCCTTGAGTCCGCCGTTCGCACGGCATTTTCCAGGCGCCAACATCTGGTCGCTGTCTTCTTTGATTTACGGAAGGCCTACAACACGACCTGGCGCAACCACGTCCTTGCCATGCTGCATGAATGGGGCCTTCGTGGCTCGCTCCAAATTTTTATACGGAACTTTCTCTCCCTCCGTACCTCCAGTGTTCAAGTAGAAGGCTCCTTTAGCTCCTCCCATATCCAAGAGAATGGGATTACGCAGGGCTCTGTATTGAGCATTCCACTGTTTTTAGTCATTATAAATGGTCTCGTAGCATCAGTAGGGCTGCCAGTTTCGCCCTCCTTATACGCTGACGATTTCTGCCTTTATTTCAGTTCCTCAATCATTGGTGTTGCTGAACGCCGACTACAGGGAGCCGTTCACAAAGCGCAGTCATGGGCTCTCAACGATGGGTTTCACTTCTCTGTCGACAAGACCTGCGTTTTGCACTTCTGTCAGCGACGGACCGTCCACCCTGACCTTGCCCTTTTCCTTGATGGCCGTCTACTATGGGTAGTCGAAACGTATCGTTTTTTAGAACTGGTCTTCGACGCCCGACTAACATGGCTCCCCCACATTCGTCAGCTTAAGCGAAAGTGCTGGCGGCATCTTAACGCCCTCTGCTGCCTGAGCAACACCCACTTGGGGGGGGGGGGGGCAGATTGCTCTACATTGCTGCACCTCTACAGAGCCCTAGTTCAGTCATGACTCGACTAGGAGAGTGTAGTATATGGTTCGTCAGCGCCCTCAGCATTAAAGCTGCTTGATTCTGTGCACCACTGCAGGGTCCATCTAGCGACGGGTGATTTTCGAACGAGTCCAGTGGCCAGTCTACTAGTGGAGGCTGGAGGCCTTCCATTGTACATCAGGCGCCGCCAACTGTTCGCCCACTATGCAGCGCACGTTCATAGCTCCCCTCAGCATCAGTACTACCGTCTTTTGTTCCCAGGAACTGTGGTTCCTCTCCCAGAACGGCGGCCCAAGTCAGGGATAAGGATCTGTACATGTACGTTCCCTGCTGGTGGAGCTCGAGTCCTTACCTTTCCAGCGTCTCATGTGGGTCCATACACAAATGTTTCCATGATGTATGCCTCACCCGAAACTATGGCTGGACCTATTGCACTTTCATAAAGACTCTGTTCCTCCTGAGGCACTCTGCACACACTACTTATCCGTCCTTGACGAATCCCAGGGTTCTGAAGTCATTTATACTGACGGTTCCCTGGTTGGTGTTCATGTAGGCTTTGCCTATGCTCACTCGGCCCATGTCGTACAGCGCTCCTGGCTAGATGGGTGCAGTGTCTTCACTGCCAAGCTGGTGGCTATCTCTTGTGCCCTTGAGCATATTTGTTCCTGCCCCAGTGTGTCCTACATGGTATGCAGAGATTCGCTGAGTGGTTTACAGGCCGCTGATCACTGCTGCCCACGACATCCTCTGGTAGTTTCCATCTAGGAGTCGGTTTATGCCCTCAAACGATCTGGTCGGTCAGTAGTCTTTGTATGGACCCTGGGGCATATCGGAATCCTGGGAAATGAGCTTGTTGACAGCTTGGCCAAACAGGCTTGTGGAAAGCTGCTTCTGATGATAGGCATACCCGAACCTGACCTCCAATCGGTGTTATGCCGCAAATTTCTCAGGGTGTGGGATGCTGAATGGCGCAGCTTAGTTACGCCCAATAAACTCAGCGCCATCAAGAGGAGCAGAAATGAGTGGAAGCCTTCTGTGCGGGCTTCTCACAGGGACTCTGTGGTCCTCTGCCACCTTCGTATCGGCCACACTTGGCTGACGCATGGATATCTTCTCCAGTGTGAGGCCCCACCATGTCGCTGTGGCTCACGTTTAACAGTGGCCCACCTTTTGATAGACTGTCCACATCTCACCACTCTAAGACGGAATTTTAATGCCCCTGGCACCCTTCCTTCTATTTTAGGAAATGATACCTCCACGGCTAACTTGGTTTTACATTTTTATACGTGACACTGGTTTTTATTCTTCAGTTTAAGTTTTACTTTCTGTTTTCTGTCTCCCCGTGCTTTCTATCCTAGTCCTTTTAGGTTAGAGATTTTAATGTGTTGGAGAGTATCTGGCTCAATCTTTTTTATCCTCGTGATCAGCCATCCCAGATCATCTGCTCCACTGTTTTAAGCCCTTCTGCCTGTTTCTTGTATGTCTGTGCTCTTCTTGTCTTCTGTTGTCTCTGGTGTGTTCAGCTTGGTTTTTTATTTTTATTTTATTTTTTTGTCCCTCTCGAACTCTTCTGATGTATCTCGTATGTTATCCACTTTAGCCCGTGGACTTGTTGCAATGGAACTAGGGATCAATGACCATGTGGTCTGGTCCCTTTCAACCTCAAACCCACCACCACCACCTACTATTCTTACGGATTTATGGACAGCCCTGCAGGATTCATGAATTCAGTTCCCTCCAGCACTACTTCAGACACCTGTCGAGTCCATGCCACGTCGTGTTTCGGCACTTCTGCATGTTCGCGGCCCTACACAATATTAGGCCGGTGTACCAGTTTCCTTGGCTCTACGTACAGTTCCCAAGTGAACATCCATCAGCCAAAAGTGGATATAAGCAGACGCACGGCTCCACTCAAACAGTCAACAGACAGTTCGACAGTATCGAGACCATGGTTTAAGACAGCGTCAGGACTTACTCCCCTTCACCGGCACGAAGTGCTCAATCTGAAGCTCTGCTGTAGCCTGCCACGAAAGTAGACTGGACCAAGGCCCCATTTACGTCTCATCTGCTCCGTCCCAGCCCTGTGGCGTAGCCGTCTCAGATATTGGCTGGTCTGCTATCACAGTCCGTTACTGCACTGTGTTCGCTTCCGCTTCTTTCGTTGGAATTGTTCTACTTTACATATGGTTTTGAATGATAGTGCCTAATTACAATACAAAATTGTGCCCGAATGTTCGGAAACATACGCTCTCCTCCCGCTAAATGACATCGTTTTAAGTCCAGAGAATGTGACTACTGATTACAAATTTCTTGGGTCCCACAAGGATAGTGCTATCTCGAGACTTACATTTTTGCATACTACGCTTTTACTGTATATGACGAATAGTAATGTCCACATAAACTAAGTCGACACTCGACAGAGTGGCTGGTGGGAATGGCCATAAATGGGAAATGTCTTTACGGGCGCTTCCACCAGCCACCGCACCGAGAGTCAATTTAGTGTGAACAGACAAAAGGCCTATGATTTATCTGGACAAAATTTATCTTTCATAGTACCACACGAATTATTACTATACAATTACCATATATTTGATACAATTACCGTTTTATATGACTCTAAGGGAAACAGAGGCACGAAAATATCAACAAGTACTTTTGTATAACGAATATCGGTGTTTTCGATTATGGGAGTAGTGATGAAGAGTCTGTAAGAGATGTTAATATAAGCCCATCGGGTTGTAGGAAATTTTCTGGGTATTATTAAGGAGAGCTGTCGGAATAAGGATCTTGGCAGTGGCTTGCAAGTTCTAGCGCGCTACCGCGCACGGAGTATCTCGCGAGTAATCCTCGTCCATAGATGACATGGCGCTCATGACGTCTCAGATGTTATAAAATTTAATTTAACAATTTTCTAATCAACTTTCTCGCTGAAACGTTTTATGAAGTCCAACAGAACGCTAATTTATCAGCAGCGACATTTTGTGTTGCACATGTGCAACAATTTTACATCTATTTTATACCTCGGAATGCGTTAACGTTCGCACGATAAAATATGTGCCACATGCATCTATAACCTTCGCGGAAGTTCAAACACTTTTGCCGTCAAAAAAGGTTAGTTTTTCTGGACTTTTCCAATTATGAGGTAAGAAAAGATATTCTTCTTGTAAGGCCTGTTTTTATTTATTTATTTATTTATTTTCGTAATAACTGGCAATAATTTTCTTTTGGAAAAATAGACTAAAAATAGAGATGTATGACCTGTTTTGGGAATTTTTGCTAACATCTGAAATTAGCACTAACTGGAAATACTCTAAGGTAGTGAGATAACTCTGATCTGCCTCTTTTGCTGACGACCACTACGTTACGTTAATCATCGTTAACTGTATTCAAGATTAGACCAGTGTTCAAAGTTATATCAGAGCAAGAAAACTTTTAACTACTTTTTCAAGCATCTCCTCGTTAGATTAGGCTACATACACTTTCATTTCACGGTTTTAAACATGGCTGTCTCTCACCAACTGGCCTGTGTGGTTCTTATGCTGGAACTTTCATTTAATATATTATTGTAACGTTTTACTAATTTGTATTGCAGCGTGCAAGCAAACCACCTTAACAACAGCGAATACTTACGGTGGTACGGCGTTCTCCTCCAGGCACATTTATATATGACGTCAGCAGCATTTGGTGAATACCACAAAAAAGTCATTTCTTCAAAAACTACCTGATTATTCTGACAAGTTGCAGTCCACTGCTTAACTGAGATCTCTCATGTTATACTGTCATAATATACGTTAATTCATTTGGCCTGAGTTCATTTGAGGCCATCTAATGTATGTTCACGTTTATAGACTGCACCATTCAGTGATTGCTGAGATAAGGACATCAGTTAAAATCTTATTAGGTTGCTGCCTAAATTTGCAGCGTTTTTGTTTTACAATTGGAAAGAACACACAGAAAATGTTGGAGGGAAGGCGAACCAAAGATTGCGATTTATTGGCAGAACACTTAGAGGATTCAACAGATCTACTAAAGATACTGTCTACACTATGCTTCTCCAACCTCTTTTGGAGTAGTGCTGCGCAGTCTGGGATCCTTACCAGATAGTAATAACTGAGTACATCTAGAAAGTTCAAAGAAGAGCAGCAAGTTTTGTATTATCGAGAAATAGGCGGAGAGTTTGAGCGCCATGATACAGTATTTGGAGGGGACGTCATTAAAACAAAGGCGTTTCTCGTTGAAGCAAGACCTTCTCACGAAATTTCAATGACCAACTATTTCCTCCAAGCGCGAAAACATTTTGTTGGTGCCGATCCACATAGGGAGAAACGATCATCATAATAAAATAAAGGAAATGAGAGATCACACGGAAAGATATAGGCGCTCTTCAAATGTGTAATAATAGAGAATTATTGTGAAGGTGGTTCGATGAACCCTCTGCCAAGCATTTAAGCATGATTTGCAGAGTACAGATGTAAATTCCAATGGTTATAGGTTTATTTATGGAGAGTCATTTTTTATTTGTAGTTCACCCTTGCTTTATGGGTAGCGACTTTGATCAGTCATCAAAATATTTTCAGTCCCAAGGTTCGAACCCCGCCACCGCTTAAATTTTGAAAAAAGTCATCAGCAGTGGCTTCCGAAAAATTCCGTCACAAGAAGTCACCTTCATTCTGCCAACGGCCTTGTCAAAGAGGGCAGAGGAGCGGACAGAGGTCCTGGGTAATCTCTTGCCCTTGGGAGGGGAAACTGCCCCTAAAGGTGGAAGAATCAGCAATAACAACGGCATGAGGAAGCAGAAGGCAATGGAAACCACAGCGTTAAAGTCACATGATGCAATGAAAAATTGAAAAAATTTAATTGTAAAAATGTTATGATGATCTTTCCATTGGAAAAAAATTCCGGACTAGTTCCCCATTTTGCTCTCTGGGAGCGGACTGCCAAGAGGGAAATGACCACGAGTAGAAGACTGAATAACCAATGAAAGGATAGCATTCTACGAGTCGGGACGTGGAATGTTCGAAGTTTGAAAGTGGTAGGAAAATTAAAAAATCTGATAAGACGAATGCTTAGGCTCAATATATATAGAGAAAGAAGACAAGGATTTATGGTTAGGCGAGCATATGGTAATACCAACAGCAGCAGAAAACAGAATAATGGGTGTAGGTTTAAGTATGAATAGGAAGGTAGAGCAGAAGGTGAGTTACTGCGAACAGTTCAGTGATAGGGTTGTTATCACCAGAATCGACAGCAAACTACCCAACCGACAACGATAGTTCAGGTATAAGCACTGACATCGCAAGCTGAAGATGAAGAGATAGAGAAAGTATATGAGGATACTGAAAGGGTAATTCAGTACGTAAAGGGAGATGAAAAGCTAACAGTCAAAGGGGATTGGAATTCTCTTGTAGGGGAAGGCGTAAAAGAAAGAGCTACGGCAGAATATGGGTTTCGTACTAGATGTAAGACCGGAGAAAGGCTACTTGAGCTCTGCAACAAAAATTTCAGCTAGTAATAGCGAGTACTATGTTCCAGAATCACAAGAGGAGGGCGTATACTTGGAAAGGGCTGGGATATACAGGTATATTTCAGTTACATTACATCATGGTCAGACAGAAAATCCGAAATCAGATACTGGACTGTAAGGCGCACCCAGGACAGATATAGACCCAGATCACAATTTAGCAGTGATGAAGAGTAGGCTGAAGTTTGAGAGATAAGTCAGAAAGAATCAAAACAAAGAAGTAGGATACAGAAGTAATAAGGAATGACGAGATGCGCTTGAAGTTCTATAAGGCTATAGACACAGCAATAAAGAATAGCTCAGAAGGTACTACGGCTGAAGAGGAATGGACATCTCTAAAAAGGGCTGTCATAGCCATCTGTTGCAACTATGCAGGTGCACAATCACCATCGAAGAGTCTTGCAGAGAATATAGCAAGTCCATAAACCACCACTTCTCCACTCACAAAGAATTTGTTTGAAATGTCCTTAGAACCAGCAACGCTGTTATCCAGTCCCTTGCTGAATTATTAACTCACGTGCAGACACTATCAGTCCCTACTTTTCACATATTCTCCATATACTATGACCAACAGAAACGTGTGCAGTGAAATGTAACTTACAAGTTACTTAATTTGATGAACTGGTGTCGATTACAATTTTATAACATAAGAATACAATAACAAAGGTACGAAACACATCATTAAAGAACATAACAATACAGATAACATTTGTAGTAATAGGGGCTTTACAAAAGAATAGAAATAAACATATACATCAGTGTTACAAGAATTATGACATAAGTACATACATAAAAGATCAGAATAACTTTTGAAACATCAACTTCACACATGAGCATTAAAACTAAACAAAATAAATAATTTCTAAACATATTTACAAAGAAAATGACATATTATGAATGCAAATTATATTTGAGGATAACAGTATTCCTCATCATAGTGAATGTAGCTGAGTATTAGAAAATTCTACAACATAAATCTTATCAGATGAACAAATAAAGACAGGAAGAACATAAATACACAAGGGTACACAAGCACATAGTGGGATAACACAAAAGGAAAGGACAGGGTTTGTTTTCAGTGTAACATATGGTACTGCAGTCCAACCCAAAACTTCATTCCATAGATCGTCCCTCTTATTTCAACAGTTGCTCCAGCTAATAAAAATCCTATCCAAGCATGCTTTCTGTATTCTGTTCCCATCGTCTTTCAAAAATAATTTTCTCCACTGTACACTACTTTTTTGGCCAAACCATTTTCTTATAGCTTCTCAATGCATTTCTTCCAATTCATCATAGTTAGTTTCTTATATAGTCTACCCCCTCTTAAGCTAACTTAAATCTACTGAGCTCAGATGCTAAACTAAGGTACGACGCAGTGTAGCAGCACAAAACAATTAACACATACACCAATGACAAAAAAATGCAAATTGGCAAAAAAGCAGCAATATAGGACTTAGAAAAGCAAATGCAACTTTACAACTAATATGAAGCAATAAACAGCAACAAGAAAAATAAATCAGTAGTAAAACTGGCTTAAGAGAGTAATACAAAGTGAAATTCAGTAACACTATGCCTGGCAAACAGCAGCAGCAAATGCAATAACTAATATCTAAACATGACAAAGCTCAAGCACAAAAAATAGCAGACTAAAGACAACAATGCTGATAAGGGAAATGTCTATTCACATCTTAATGTCTATGTAATTAAAGTGGTGCACCACAAAACTAATTCTGCGAAAGATATTACCAAGTAGTTGAAAAGAAAATTGTGTATGCAGTAATTGTTATTAATCCCTTCTTACTGTTCTTTCCTTTCCAAGCACTTTTTTTTCGAAGAACGTGGATCATAAAATTATTATTTAATAGATCTGTTGACAGAAAGTGTTCACATTAGCAAATGCATTTAATTTTATTTTATAAAACCAATGCTGCAACACTGCTGGAAACCAGATATCAAATGAAATAAGCAACTATGAAAAGCAAACATAAAAATATCATTCAATAGTCATGTGACATTTCATAAGTTAGTAGAAATTCTCTCAACTCTCGTAGAAAGCCGCTTGTCATTATCAGGTGTGCAGATGTAAGTATCTTTCCAAGTAATGAGCGTGTCGTATTTTAATGCTTTCTACAAAGGAATGTCAATAGCGAGGATAATGCCTTCTTTTCCTTTCTCCACCTAATGGCTTTCTTTTGTCAGACGACTACCTCTCAGCTGTGCGCCCAAAACGCATTACGTCAAGGTCACTTACCTTTCTTACTGAAATATTTACGACAGCAGTTTCCGCTACAGTGGCAGTCTCATATAAAATAATTTCACAGGTCAAGACCTTGCGTTACAAATCTTTAGAAACAAAATCCTATTGATATAATTGTGTCCAAAAAAAGTTTTCGTCGGCATTGTAATACATTCACGCATTTACATACATTTCATGACTCTTAAAGTACGTTGGTTTCCAACAACCTTTTTCACAAACCAGAGTCCCTAACCACTACTCATTATTCCCTGCTTTATTACACATACACATATTCGTAGACACTTCTTCAATATCTCATCATAATAAATACGTAGCATAATCAAATTCCTCATATAGCATCAGCTTATTGATCATAAACATACCGCAACAGCGTAATACATATCGTCATCATAACATCATAAAACCTCAGCCGAAACTCAAAATCGTCGTAGCTTACTCCAATAATTTCAAAACCTAAAAAAAAATTCTCTGCTCATGTCAAAAGTGTCATCTACCTCAAACGTACTTTAAAAATCCTGATCCCATACCAAATACATCATTCAAAGCTCTCATAGTATCGCAATGGTTCCGAAAAATTATGAACAGTTCACAAAGTACAGACAAAATACAGTTTCATAAGTGTGAAGTTATCCAACTGTAAAATTGCGTAAACATGTGTAACTGATGTAGTAAAAATATGTTTGCTTCTCTGTTAAAATAATCAAATAGCTGTGTTATTCTGTGTTGGAGAAATATGGTACTGATGTGTAAAGTTGTATAAGCAAATACCATGTTAGCTAGGGCTCCTTGTGCTTGCCAAACACATGGTACACAAAGTAAGCGTGTATCCCCCTGAGGATTAATGTAATTATATCCTTAGGTGTTGCTGATTACAGCAATGGAATGAAATGTATCACAGAAAACCTTTGTAATTCAGAAATCTTGAAAAATAAATGGTTCAAGTACAAAATTAATCACTCAAATGCGTGTCCTGTATCGCTAAATGTACGTCTTGTTGTAAGATAATTCTGTGGAAGTGTCGTAGTGATCGTCCTCTGTAAGCAAAGTTCTGCTGAAGTCAATGTACTTCCCTTGTAATAAACGAAGTGAATTGCTTTGCGTATAGGTATCTTAGTTATTACGCTTATTGCCGTGATGAAGGAAGTGCTGTGCTGTAACGTATTGTTATGCTACGGAAAAGGCTGTCTCATTGTAGCTATACCACAAAAGTTGCTAGTAAAACATGTTTTACTTTCCAGAATTATTCAGAAAAACTGTGCAGATATAAAACAGATACACCACAGAAGCAACATTGTAAATTGTCACTCAATAGTAGCGTCGTGATAAGATCGTGTAGCTGTCACATAAACTAACCACTGTGTCATCTGGTGTATCACAGAAAATACTTTAAATCCAGAATGTATTTTCAAGTAAACCAAAATGTTGCATTAAAATCTCATTAGCAGTACCAGTATATGTCCTAAGTATGTAAGCCTCATAGTCGTTACTTAATCGTGCAACTAACAAGCAAGAATGTACAAATACAACACTGTGTTGTCTGTTCACCATAACAATGCATTCGTAATTTCTGTTTAAAAATTATCCCTAGGTTCTAGATTGGATATTTAACTTCAAACATTGTTGCATGTTAACAGTTTCTTAAGTCTGACGAGGCATACTAGAAATGTGAAGTGAAAAGTTACACTCCTGGAAATTGAAATAAGAACACCGTGAATTCATTGTCCCAGGAAGGGGAAACTTTATTGACACATTCCTGGGGTCACATACATCACATGATCACACTGACAGAACCACAGGCACATAGACACAGGCAACAGAGCATGCACAATGTCGGCACTAGTACAGTGTATATCCACCTTTCGCAGCAATGCAGGCTGCTATTCTCCCATGGAGACGATCATAGAGATGCTAGATGTAGTCCTGTGGAACGGCTTGCCATGCCATTTCCACCTGGCGCCTCAGTGGGACCAGCGTTCGTGCTGGACGTGCAGACCGCGTGAGACGACGCTTCATCCAGTCCCAAACATGCTCAATGGGGGACAGATCCGGAGATCTTGCTGGCCAGGGTAGTTGACTTACACCTTTTACAGCACGTTGGGTGGCGCGGGATACATGCGGACGTGCATTGTCCTGTTGGAACAGCAAGTTCCCTTGCCGGTCTAGGAATGGTAGAACGACAGGTTCGATGACGGTTTGGATGTACCGTTCACTATTCAGTGTCCCCTCGACGATCATCAGAGGTGTACGGCCAGTGTAGGAGATCGCTCCCCACACCATGATGCCGGGTGTTGGCCCTGTGTGCCTCGGTCGTATGCAGTCCCGATTGTGGCGCTCACCTGCACGGCGCCAAACACGCATACGACCATCATTGGCACCAAAGCAGAAGCGACTCTCATCGCTGAAGACGACACGTCTCCATTCGTCCCTCCATTCACGCCTGTCGCGACACCACTGG
Organism: Schistocerca gregaria; assembly: GCF_023897955.1. Lineage (NCBI taxonomy): Eukaryota > Metazoa > Arthropoda > Insecta > Orthoptera > Acrididae > Schistocerca > Schistocerca gregaria. Next base: position 752,298,930 of record NC_064922.1, read on the forward strand.
AGGCGGGCTGCACGATGTTGGGGCGTTAGCGGAAGACGGCCTAACGGTGTGCGGGACCGTAGCCCAGCTTCATGGAGACGGTTGCGAATGGTCCTCGCCGATACCCCAGGAGCAACAGTGTCCCTAATTTGCTGGGAAGTGGCTGTGCGGTCCCCTACGGCACTGCGTAGGATCCTACGGTCTTGGCGTGCATCTGTGCGTCGCTGCGGTCCGGTCCCAGGTCGACGGGCACGTGCACCTTCCGCCGACCACTGGCGACAACATCGATGTACTGTGGAGACCTCACGCCCCGCGTGTTGAGCAATTCGGCGGTACGTCCACCCGGCCTCCCGCATGCCCACTATACGCCCTCGCTCAAAGTCCGTCAACTGCACATACGGTTCACGTCCACGCTGTCGCGGCATGCTACCAGTGTTAAAGACTGCGATGGAGCTCCGTATGCCACGGCAAACTGGCTGACACTGAGGGCGGTGGTGCACAAATGCTGCGCAGCTAGCGCCATTCGACGGCCAACACCGCGGTTCCTGGTGTGTCCGCTGTGCCGTGCGTGTTATCATTGCTTGTACAGCCCTCTCGCAGTGTTCGGAGCAAGTATGGTGGGTCTGACACACCTGTGTCAATATGTTCTTTTTTCCATTTCCAGGAGTGTATATGGCAAAGACAAAGTTAAAAAAACTGATTATCTCTCAATTAGCGGTTTTACCTGTGAAATGTGGTGCAATCTTTTACCCTTTACAGAGCGCAGTTTCAACTTCGAAGCAATTATCATGTTGTATACGTCGGTAAGGAATGCTAAAATTTGCTCAAGGTTAGCGTCTATGTTATTTTTCTCTGGGCCAGCCGGCGTACGTGGCTGCCTGCGGTGCAAGTCATTGTCTGTCTATTTGTTGGCGCGCGTCGTTATTGGGATTAGGAGACCAAACTTCCACAAATTCACCTTGTCGAGAAGGCCCTGTCCTGTTTGAGGCTCCCCAGTTCTGATGCAATTCAGGGCTGTCGTTAAGATTATATCGTCTGTCGTCATGTCGGTAGATTCCATAATTTCTTTCTTGTCGGTCGCGTGGTGGAGAATTTCTCCCTGAATCGTAACTGCGCGCTGAACTGTTGCGTCTGAAGTGATTTCGTCTCCCCTGATAATAATAGTTCTGGTTGCCATATTGTCTGTTTCTATGATTGTCTGTGTAATATTCATTACTATGGAAATGCGATCTTTCTCTGTAACTACTATTCTGCCAACGGTTGGCATACGGGTGGTGTCTGTTTTGATCACGATTAGCGTTGCAAGAATAGCTTTGTCGTGTCCAGTTATTATTTCTGTCATCGCGGAATTGCGACGGACGTGACCTGAAATTGTTGTGCTCCTGTTTTCACGTTCCGCGATTGTCAGTGTCAATTTTCAATTCTTGTAACAGTCCCTGAAAAGCTTCAATGTCGTCTTTGCAACATCCTGCCAAAATAATATGTCGTAAATGTTCAGGTAATTTGATTAAGCAAATGCGGATGACTTCTGAGGGGCTGTATGGGTTTGACAGGTAGTGATTCTTGTGCAACATGTCTTCAAAATATTTCACAAGACTGGAAAATTCAGATTGTTGTTTCATCATTATAATGCCATGTTTTACTCGGTCTTGGGTGACTTGAGACCAATATGCTGAGAGGAAGGCATGGTAAAATTCTCCTTCACTGTGGCAATCGTGAATGACCGATTGCATTCTTACAGCTGGTTCATTCTCTAAATAGCCACATATAAATTCTAATCTGTGCTCCAATGACCAGTTGGGAGGAAAAAATGAGAGAATTGATGAAGCTATGCTTGTAGATGAATGTCGTTGCCAGAATTCTTAAATGTTTTGAATTTACGTGTAGTAATGAACAGCTTATAGTCAAAATCATCATGTCGGCGAGTCGCATGTCGGTCATTGTTACGTCGTTTCGGCGGTTCCATCTCAAAATTCGGTGTACCTTGCCAATTTCTTTCGTAATTTCCGAAGTGCCCTGTGTTATTATTTTGTGGCTGTTCCGTATTTCTATATCCCTCTTCCCGTATTGGAGCGCGAGTGTCGTCTGAAATACGTAATTCTTGTATTATCTGTGTCAGCTGATCTTGTACTTCCCAGATTTCTGTTTGGTGTTGCGTATTAATTTGATTCAGATTTTGTTTGAATTTCCTAATTTGTTCTCACTCTTCTCTGTCATTAAAGACTACCGGTTTTGTGTCATTCAGTTTATCATCTACCTTCGTAGATAAATTATTTAGCTGACCCGAAAGTTCAACTATTGTCTCTGATAAACTAATTTCGTCCATGTCTCTTTCTGAACCAATTTTCAGAGTATCTACTGTGTCCTTTAAGTTTTCTTGGGTTTTTGCAAGTTGCGTAACCGAATCGGTAGATGCAACTGAGTCAATTTTAGCTTGCAAGGTCTCACGATTTTCATGAACAATAGTTTGCAGTTCTTTTATGGCTGCTTCGTGATTCTGTAATGCATTTTCATGCCGCGAAAAAATGGTTGAAAATGCTCACAAATTTGTGTTTTTACGTCGTTACAGACTTTTTGACATTTCGATTCGATTTTATGTAATTCAGTAGTTAAATCTTCACGTGTTTGTTCAAGTGTATGTTCCACTGAGTCTAACTTCTGAAGCTTTGGTTTCATTGTGTCTAACCTTTGAAGATTTTGTTCCATTGTGTCTAACTTTTGAAGCTTTTGTCCCAATTGTTGCATTAATTGTAATAACAATGCATTGGTGTCTGAAACATGTTCCTCAGTGCTATTCGGCAATGCATTTGAACCGGAAATATTCGCAATTTGAAAAACAGAAAATGTGTCTTGACTTATTTGAGAAAACGGTGAGGACGCAAAACCTGAATCTACAGTATTTGCAAGATTGTGTCCTGTAATTTCGGAATCCTGAATCGAGCTGTTGCCGATAATGCTTCCCTGTTCACTAATTGTTTCACTGCCTACACCATTATTTGCAGCCCGCTCCATTTCCCTATGCACAATTACCAAATTACTACTTTGAACATTAGTTAATTCATTACATGGTGGCGGTAACACACTGCTTTCGTCTTCACTGTCATTTCTCAGTTTACTTTGGAGCCTAGTATTACGTTTGTCACACGCCATTATTGTCACAATATTTCACACGATAACACAGAAAAGCACAATTTGAAGAGCAAAAATATGAGAACACATTAACGTAGCACTGAAAATAATATCTAGTTAATTGCAAGCGCAGCTGCGAAATACTTGGTGCAAACCTACATGCATGCCACAACTGTTTTACTGTACAACAATGAAAAACTACAACTACAAAGGAAATTGTCTCTATAATTACGCGCTAGCAATAAAGAAAAGCTACACTAATTACACACACTACAAGAAAAAAATCAGAAGATTCCAGCGAGGTATCCTCGGCTAAGGGTCGACATATGAAACGTCCCCTTAGAAAAATTATGCAAAACTGCGCTAAAAATATTGTGTGTCAGTTTAAGCACAGTCTTGTATAATTTTTCTAACGGGACGTTTCAATAGGTACAAAGATGGTAATTGCAAAGAAACCATGGATAACAGAAGACATAATCCAGTTGATCGATGAAAGAAGTAAGTACAAAAATGTTCAGGGAACTTCAAGAATACAGAAATACGTTTACGTGATTACTCCGCTATTCACAGTTAATTGCCTTGCAGAGGGTTCAATGAACCACCCTCAAGCTGTCTCCCTACCGTTCCACTCTCGAACGGCGCGCGAGAAAAACGCCCATTTAAATTTTTCTGTGCGAGCTCTGGTTTCTCTTATTTTATCGTGATGATCATTTCTCCCTATCTAGGTGGGTGCGAACAGAATGTTTTCGCAGTCGTAGGAGAAAATTGGTGATTGAAATTTCATGAGAAGATCCCGTCGCAACGAAAAACGTCTTTGTTTTAATGATTGCTATCTCAATTCGGTTATCATATCCGTGACACTCTTTTCCCTATTTCGCGATAATACAAAACAAGCTGCCCTTCTTTGAACTTTTTCACTGTCGTCCGTCTGTCCCACCTGATGCGGATCCCGCACCGCACAGCAATACTCCAGAATATGTGGATCCCACACCGCACAGCAATACTCCAGAATAGGGCGGACAAGCATGATGTAAACAGTCTCTTTAGTAGACCTGTTGTATCTTCCAAGTGTTCTGCCAGTGAATCGCAGTCTTTGGTTTGCTCCATCCACAACATTATCTATGTGATCGTTCAAATTTAGGTTATTTGTAATTGTAATCCCTAAGTATTTAGTTGAACTTACAGCCTTCAGATTTGTGTTACTTATCGCATAATCGAAATTTAGAGGATTTCTTTTGGTACTCATGTGAACAACTTCCAACTTTACTTTATTCAAGGTCAACTGCCACTTTTCGCACCATACAGATATCTTATCTAAATCTTCTTTCAATTCGTTTTGGTCATCTGATGACTTTAGAAGATGGTAAATGACAGCATCATCTGCAGACAATGTAAGAGGTCTATTCAGATTGTCATATGTCGTTAATATAGATCAGAAACAATAGAGGGCCTATAAAACTTCCTTGGGGAACGCCGGATATTACTTCTGTTTTACTCGATGACTTTCCGTCTATTACTAGGAACTGTGACCTTTCTGACAGGAAATCACGAATCTAGTCGCACAACTGAGGCGATATTCCATAGACACGCAGTATGGTCAGAAGACGCTTGTGAGGAACGGTGTCGAAAGCTTTTTGGAAATAAAAAATATGGAACCAATTTGACATCCCCTGTCGATAGCACTCATTACTCTTTTAGTATAAAGAGCTAGTTGTGTTTCACAAGATCGACATTTTCTGAATCTGTGCTATGTGTCAATAAATCGTTTTCTTCGAGGTAATTCCTAATGTTCGAACAAAGTGATGTTCCAAATCCCTACTGCAAATCGACGTTAGTAATATGCGCCTGTAATTCAATGGGTTACTCCTACTTCCTTTTTTGGGTATTGGTGTGACATGAGCAATTTTCCAGTCTTTAGATACGGATCTTTCTGTGAGCGAGCGGTTGTATATAACTGCTAAATATGGAGCTATTGTATGAGCATACTCTGAAAGGAACCTGACTGGTACACAATACGGACCGGAGGCATTGCCTTGATTAAGTGATTTAAGCTGCTTTGCTATGTCGAGGGTATCTGTTTCGCATCTTGGCACTTGTTCTTGATTGGAATTCAGGAATATTTACTTCGTCTTCTTTGGTGAAGGAGTTTCGGAAAATCGTTTTTAATAACTATGCTTTAGTGGCACTGTCATCAGCTGCTTCACCGTTGTTATCGCGCAATTGAGGTATTGATTGAGTCTTGCCACTGGTGTGCATTACGTATGATCGGAATCTCTTTGGGTTTTCTGCCAGATTCCGTGACAGAGTTTCGTTGTAGAAACTATTAAAAGCATCTCGCATTGAAGCACGCGCTATATTTCGAACTTCTGCAAAACGTCTGCAAAACTTTGCCAAACGTGGGGAATGGCGTTTTTTTTTTTTTTAATTTGGCGTGATTTTCTCGTTCCTTCTACAACAGCGAACTGACCCGTTTTGTATACCATGGGGAATCAGTACCATCACTTATTAATTTATGTGGTATACAGGGTGTTACAAAAAGGTACGGCCAAACTTTCAAGAAACATTCCTCACACACAAATAAAGAAAAGATTTTATGTGGACATGTGTCCGGCAACGCTTAATTTCCATGTTAGAGCTCATTTTAGTTTCGTCAGTATGTACTGTACTTCCTCGATTCACCGACAGTTGGCCCAATTGAAGGAAGGTAATGTTGACTTCAGTGCTTATGTTCACATGCGACTCATTGCTCTACAGTACTAGCAACCCCGGAACCAAATGTAGAGACTCTTCGTGCTCGTATTGTGGACGGCTGTGATACAATACGCCATTCTCCAAGGCTGCATCAGCGCATCAGCGATTCCATGCGACGGAGGGTGGATGCATGTATCCCCGCTAACGGAGGACATTTTGAACATTTCCTGTAACAAAGAGTTTGAAGTCACGCTGATACGTTCTGTTGCTGTGTGTTTTCATTCCATGATTAATGTGATTTGAAGAGAAGTAATAAAATGAGCTCTAACATGGAAAGTAAGCGTTTCCGGAGACATGTCCACATAACATATTTTCTTTCTTTGTGTGTGAGGAATGTTTCCTGAAAGTTTGGCCGTACCTTTTGGTAACACCCTGTATATCTCTCAATTGCAGCCGATACTATCTCTTTGAAATTATTTCACATATTTTCTACGCTTACATGATCAGATCGGAAGGAGTGGACACTGTCTCTTAAAAAGGCGTTAAGAGCATTTTATCAGCTTTTTTTTAAATACATGTACTTCGAGTTTCTTTTTGGTGGTTGTGGGTGTTACGATATTCAGCATAACAGTAATTGCCTGTGGTCGCTAATCCCTGTAACAGTCATGATACTCCCTATTTGTCCAGAATTACTTGTTGTTAAGAGATCAAGTATGATTTCGCAGTCATTTACGCTTTGAGTGGGCTCATGAACTAATTGTTCGAAATAATTTTCTGAGAAAGTATTCAGTACAATTTCGGATGACATTTTATACCTGCAGCCGGCTTTAAACGTATAATTTTTCCAGCATATCGAGGATAGATTGAAGTCAGCACCGACTGTAAATTGTATGAGTGAGGTACCTATTTGAAATGAGACTCAGGTTTTCTTAGAATTGTTCAGCACATATATCTTTGGAGTTTGGGGGGAGGGGGTCGATAAAACGATCCAATTAATAATTTAGTCCGATTGTCAAGTATAATCTCAACCCATACTACTTTTTTTTTTATTTTGCAGAAACTATGTACTTCAATTTCACAACAAGGAAAACTACTTCTGACAGCAATACCGTATTTACTAGAATTCGAGCAGCACTTTTTCCGGTTTTTTGTAATCCAAAAAACCGCCTGCGGCTTAGAATTGAGTGCAAAGTAAGCAGAAGTTCTGAGTTGGCCTCGTGATGACTGGGTGTTGTGTGTTCATCATCATTTCATCATCATTGACTCGCATGTCGCCGAAGAGGCGTCAACTAAAAAGGACTTGCAATACGGCGGCCGAACTTCCCCGCAAGGGGCCTCCCGGTCAACAACGCCATACGATCATTTCATTTCGTTTCTGAGTTGCTAGGTGCCGCCACAACTACTTTTTGCCGTCGAATATATGTAGCGCTACGCCGGCATGTTTTGCAAGCACAAATACTGGCTCCAAAACCGCTGCGTCAGTAAATAAATTTAAAAAAAACGGTAGAAGACGAGCTTTTTTCTCCGGCCCGAGTTTAGACCACCGCATTTTCACACATTATCCAACAAAGTAAATAGAAATTCCGTATTGTTTATCTTCGAATGTAGCAGCCTTTCAAATATTCGTAGCAACAAAAATAAATTTCTTTACACTAAATTACCACTAATGCACAAGGCTTTAGGACTGTTGCACGAGTCGATACGCTAGGACTCATTAAAATTTCACGTAGCGGCACCTATTACTTCGAGGAATTTTGTAAAGTGCTTGTTGGTGTTAGTGAACCATAATGAAGCGCTCTCATTATAGTGCCAAATTCAAGAGGGGAGTTATTTCTTTTGCGGAACGAAGTTCTAATCATGCTGCAGGTCTGCGATACGGGATTGAGAGCAACATCAGGCGATGGCGGCTGTATAGAGAGAAATTATTTGAATGTTCAAGTAGCAGGAAAGAATTTAGTGGGCCAAAGTGTGACCGATATCATGCACTAGAAGCGATTTTAAATGATTCTGTTGATGAACAGCGTCAGAAATTCCTGCCTGTTAACGCCGAAATTTTAAAAATTAAGGCACATGAAATTGCTAGAGAGCAAAAAATCGAAAATTTTAAGGCTAGTCGCAGCTGGATTGATCTGTTTATGAAGCGCACGGGGGTTTTCACTTCGGAGGCGAACTTCAGTTGCATAGAAGCTGCCGAAAAATTATTAAGAAAAACGTGAAATTCCAGCGTTTAATAATAAGGCGGCGTACAGAAAAGCAATACCTTCTAGGTCAGATAGGAAATACTGACCAAACTCCCATATATTTTGACATGCCGTCAAATTATACGGTTGACGCCAAATGAAAGAAAGACATAAGTGTTCTTACATCAGGGGGGTGAAAAACAGCGGACGTCAGTCATGCTTGCTTGCTTGCACAGCAGATGGACATAAATTACCCCCATTCACAGTTTTCAAAAGAAAGGTTTTACCGAAATCGGAAGTGTTTCCAAAAACTGTAATTGTACGAGCAAACGAAACTGGGTGGTTTTCGGGGGAGATGGTGCTAGGCGTGTGTGGAATCGTCCTGGCGCAATACTTGGTTTACGCAAGTGATCTCTGGTTTGCGCAGTCTGTTGGTATTAGATACGTACGCAGGCCATACAACACCTGCAGTAAAACGAGAATTAGAAGAAAGCAAAACGGACTTGGCAGTAATTCCAGGCGGGATGACGTCAGTTCTGCAACCACTTGACGTCTGTTTGAATAAACCATTTAAGAACAAGCTTAAACGCATGTACACAGACTGGCTTTCGAAAAGCGACAGACAACTGACACCAACAGGACGTGTAAAAAGCGCAAGTTTGTCGCAAGTGAGCCAATGGATTTATGATGCATGGAAGTGTGTTCCAAATCAGATTGTGCAACAAGCATTTTAAAAATGTTCGATATCCAATGCACTAGATTGTACGGAGGACGATGCCCTGCATGAAGAAATGAGTAACAAAGAATCGAGTGATAGTGATTCAGAATCACGACTGATATTTTAAACATTTCTTATAAGATGTATTACAAACCTACTAAAATTTTGTTTTAAATTTCAGCGTTTAATTTCTAAGTTATTTTCATTCTTATTTTATAAGGGTTGCTACTGTGCATTGCACAGGATAGAAAAGCGTGGAGAGCTGTATCAAAAGGATGGACTGGACAACTGAGGACAACAACAACACACTCTGCATTTGAAATCATCTACTACGAAAATCCGACTAGCAAGAGCGTTTCGTATGTATATCAATGTGGCCAACTCTACGATCTGAATTTTTCCTACCTGTGACAAGAGATGGTTGCTAATACGAACATTTATGAATCGTGAATCACATGCAGTATTCTCCACACCATAAGAATAACACGAATGTAAACATTATGCCCATTATGCCATGTATTCTTTCGTGTTTGCTGTTATCTCATTTAAATCATGTCTGCCTAATAAGCTACGAAACTAGAGTCAGACAACAGCACACGCGGAAGAATATACATACCATGTCATGTTTATTCGTATTCGTATTATTCTTTATGCTGATTAGAGATACAGTCAGAAATGAAGCACGGCAACTGACTAGGTTTTTAAATCTAAGGCGACTCTAATTTCTGTGCAGAACGTAATATACTAAAGAGGCGTCCGCCACACACTGTCAGGTGGCTTGCGGAGTATGGATGTAGATGTAGATTTTCAAACGGTGAAAAATTTTCGCTAAACTCTCGTTCAGGACATCTATCATACGCAGTCTCTTATTTTGTTCTTGTTGATCATTATGAAACAAAGCAGCAGTGTAAGTAACAACAAATAGCAGTCTCTTGCCATTGTTTCGCTAATGAGACAATTCCTCTCTTTTTTTTTTTTTTTATTCTAAACGGCGGTAGCGCGCACAAAAGCAAGCCATGCCGCGAGCGGCAACATGTCGTGAACACTCATAATAAGAATGTGAAAAACAGTGCATGACACAGTACAACAATGCATTTTCAGCTTAGAGTGACGTAAACACCTATAACAAAAAGAACGGCACTTACCAGATCAAAGCAAAATAACCAATCGATTCAAACCAGACGAAGCAAGTGAAAAAGGAAAGGTACCCGTATAAATACGGACGGAGCGCCTGGCGCCTATCAATGGCTGCCTGGTAAAGCTTAACTGCTAAGCTTACGACTCGAACCAAACTACTGTAGCTGTATCGTCATTCATTCGACCTAAATTGTGTCTCATGTTACAATGGACCAACTTTGTTTCGATTTGAAGGTGCGGTCTAAAACTTTTCTTCTCCCCTTGATTTCGAGTCTCATTTTTCAGGTGCAGCTTAGATTCGAGTACGGCTTAGGTTCGTGTAAATACAGTAAATACTCTACGTCCAACTGCATTTACTCTATCCTTTCTTAACACTGTCATGTCGTCTGTAAATTTTGGCTGAAGTTATTTCCGGCTTTAGCCAGCTTTCCATACCTACAACTATTTGAGTTTCAGTGCTTTCTATTAGGGCTTGGAGCTTTGGTTCTTTCCCAGCACAGCTACGACATTTTACAACTACAATAAAGATCATTTCTACAACTACCTTACTGCGTTTTACCTGTGCCCTTTTAGACGGATGCCCTTTCTGTGATTTCTTGAGACCCTCTAACCTAAAAAGCCGCCCAGTCCCCTTCACACAGCCCCCGCTACGTGTATAGCCGCTTCCTGTGTGCAGTGGACTCCTGTCATATTAAGCGGAACCCGGAAACACACCACCAGATGGCGCAAGTCAAGGAATCTGCAGCCTACACAGTTACAGAACCGCCTGAGCCTCTGATTCAGACCCTCCACTCGGCTCTGCACCGAAGTACCACAATCGGTTCTGTCGACGATGCTGCAGATGGTGAGCTCCACCTTAATTTCGCTAGCAAGACTGGCAGTCTTTACCATTTCAGCAAGCCACCAGAAACCAGAGAGAATATCCGCTGATCTAAGCGACACATGACCCACCACCAGCATTTGGCTGCACCCTGTACTCTTCATGGAAGCCGGAAGCACCCTTTCCACATCCGGAAAGGCTTCTCCCAGTGTGCACAAGGAGTGCACACTGGTTTCCTTCCTGTCTTAGCAGCCATGTTCCTAAGGGCCCCATTACACGCCTAACGTTGGAGCTCCCAACTAAAAGCAAACTCACCCTCTGTGAATGCCCAGACCTTGTGGGCCAAGGAACTTCCTCTGGAACTTGGTGGATGACTGCATCTGGGTTAGAGACTTCGTCAGCCACGGATAACGCCCAAAACCTATTTGTCAAACGAACAGGGGAGGCCCTACGATCGGCACCTGGGAAAGTCTTTCGCTGCCTGCCCACTCGACTGCAGGTCAGGGGTCAACCTCAGTGAAAGCAGTACCCGGGACAGCCACAGCAGTGTACCCATCGGGAGACACATGGGACGCATCCGACACCCCTCACATACTCGCGTCCAACCCCCCACAGTGATGGCCCTTAGTAGCAGCCTCAAGCTGTGTGATGGAAGCCAACACCACCTGGAGCTGTAAGCGAAGGGTCACCAATTCAGCTCACATCTGTACACAGCAATCACGTTTGACTGAAATAGGTAGGAATTACAGGGAGGCTAACTTAAAATAGCTACATGAAAAATGTGAATAAATCGAAAAATTGAGGAGGACTGACTAAGCATATAGGAAAGTCAAAGTAACCCTCGGTGAAATTAAAAGCAATGGTGGTGTATTAATAGTGCAATTCCATTGTTAAATGCAGAGGAGAGAACATTGAAGGCCTCTATGAGGGGGAAGAGTTGACTGATCTGAAGAAGCAGAAAGAGGAGTCGATAAAGAACAGATAGAAGATCCAGTATTAGAATCAGAATTTAAAAGAACTTTAGTTGAGTTAAGATCGAATAAGTTGGAAGGGATAGATAACATTCGAGGAGAATTTTTAAAATCGTTGGTGGAAGTGCAACAAAACAACTCCTGGGTCTGGCGGTATACCATCAGACGTTCGGAAAAACATCATCTACACAAATGCAGAGATTGCAAGAGCTGAAAAGTGCAAGAATTATCGCACAGTCAGTTTAACAGCTCTTGAGTCCATGTTGCTGGCAAGAACAATACAGAGAAGAATGGAAAAGCAAATTGAGGGTATGTTAGATGCAAATCAGATTGGCTTTAGGAAAGCTAAAGGCACCAGAGAGGCAGTTAAGAACGTTACTGTTGATATAACTTAAGCAAGATTGAAGGAAAATCAAGACACATCCACAGGATATATCGACCTGGAGAAAACGTTCTGCAGTGTTAAATGATGCAAGATCTTCGAAATCCTGAGTAAAATAGGAGTAAACTGCACAGAACGATGGGTAATATACAACATGTACAAGAGCCAAGAGGGAACAATAAGAGTCAAAGACCAAAAACGAAGTTCTCGGATTAAAATGAGTGTTAGACAGGAATCTACATCGACATCTACAACTACATGGATACTCTGCAAGCGCGGAAAGAAGAACATCTATATCTTTCCGTACGAGCTCTGATTTCCCTTATTTTATCGTGGTGATTGATTCTCCCTATGTAGTTCGGTGTCAACAAATATTTTTCGCATTCGGAGGAGAAAGTTGGTGATTGTAATTTGGTGAGAAGATTCCGTAGCAACGAAAAATGCCTTTCTTTTAATGACGTCCAGCCCAAACGCTGTATCATTTCAGTGACATTCTCTCCCATATTTCGCGATAATACAAAACGTGCTCCCTTTCTTTGAACTTCTTCAATGTACTCCATCAGTCCTATCTGGTAAGAATCCCACACCGCACAGCAGCATTCTAAAAAAGGACAGACAAGCGTAGTGTAGACAGTCTAGGTCTGATACACTTTCTACGTGTCCTACCAATAAAGCGCAGTCTTTGATTAGCCTTCCCCACACCATTCAGACATCTTTTCTAAATAGTTTTGCAATTTGTTTTCATCTTCTGATGACTTTATTAATCGATAAACGACAGCGTCATCTGCAAACAACCTAAGACGGCTGCTCAGATTTTCTCCCAACCCGTTAATATAGATAAGGAACAGCAAAGGGCCTATAATACTGCCTTGGGGAACGCCAGAAAGCACTTCTGTTTTACTCGATCACTTACCGTGAATACCTACGAACTATGACCTCCTTGACAGGAAGTCACAAATCAAGTCATATAACTGAGACAATATTCCATAAGCACGCGATTTCACTACTAGCCACTTGCTTGGTACAGTGTCAAAAGCCTTCTGGAAATCCAGAAATACGGAATCGATCTGAAATTCATTGACAGTAGCACTCAATACTTCATGCGAATAAAGAGCTAGTTTTGTTCACAAGAACCATGTTTTCTAAACCCTTGTTGACTGTACGTCAATAGACCGTTTTCCTCGAGGCAATTCTTCATGTTCGAACACAATATATATTCCAGAATCCTGCTGCATATTGACGTTAATAATATGGGCCTGTAATTTAGAGAATTACTCCTACTACGTTTCTTGAATATTGACGTGACCTCTGCAACTTTTCAGTCTTTGATCTTTCGTCGGGCGAACGGTTGTATATGATTGTTAAGTATGGAGCTAACACATCACCATACTCTGAAAGGAACCTAATTGGTATACAATCTGGACCAGAAGACATGCTTTTATTAAGTTATTTAAGGTGCTTCAGTACTCCGAGGATTTTGACTTCTACGTTACTCATGTAGGCAGCTGTTCTTGATTCGAATACTGGAATATTTACCTCGTCTTCTTTTGTGAAGGCATTTCGGAAGGCTGTGTTTAGTAACTATGCTTTGTCAGCACTGTCTTCAATAGAATCTCCATTTCTATCGCGTAGAGAAGGCATTGACTGTTTCTTGCCGCTAACATGTTTCACATACGACCAGAATCTCTTTGGATCTTCTGCCAGGTTTCGAGACAAAGTTTCGTGGTAGGAACTATTATAAGCACTTCACTTTGTAGTCTTTCACCTCTACCGATCAATCTGCATATCGAAGAAGCAATGATGGAAATAAAACAAAGGTTCAGGAGTGGAATTAAAATTCAAGGTAAAAGCATATAAGTGATAAGATTAGCTCTTGACATTGCTATCCTGAGTGAAAGTGAAGAAGATTTACATAATCTGCTGAATAATGAGAACAGAATATAGATTGGGAGTAAATCGAAGAAAAATGAGAGTAATGACAAGTAGCACAAATGAGAATAGCTAGCAGTTGAACATCAGTATTGATGGTCACGAAGTAGATGAATTTAAGGAAGTCTGCTACCTATGTAGCAAAATAACCTAAGACGGGAGGAGCAAGGAGGACATCAAAAGCGGAGTAGCATTGGAAAATGAACATTCCTGGTCAAGAGAAGTCTGCTAGTATCAAACATATAACTTAATTTCAGGAAGAAATTTATGAGAATGTACGTTTATAATACACCATTGAATGGTAGTGAAATATGGACTGTGGGAAAAGAGGAACAGAAGAGAATCGAAGCACCTGAGAAGTGGCCATACAAATGAATGTTGAATTTAGATGAACTTGTAAGATATGCAATGAGCACATTCTCCGCAGACTCGGCAAGGAAAGGAATATATAGAAAACTCTGACAAGAATAAGGAACTGAGTGGTAGAACATCTGGTAAGACATTATGGAATAACTTTCATGGTACTAGAGGGAGCTCTAGAGGGTAGAAACTGTAGAGGAAGAGGCTGGAATGCATAAAGCAAATAACTGAGGACGTAAGTTGCATATGCTACGCTGAGATGAAGAGGTTGGCATACGAGAGGACTTCTTGGCGGGTCGCATCAGACCAGTCAGAAGACCGATGAGTCAAAAAATTTGTCAGTTTATCATGCGGAGATAGTGAGCACAACTGTGGAGGTTAGAAAATCGAGTGTCAATTGGAGAGATCGAAACATTTCCGTCATATTATTCTGTTTGAGTTCAGTAGAGGGGCGTCAGCAGCGCGCCAGCCAGAAACATTCGCGTAGTGTATGAGATAACGTCATTGTACAGAGCATGGCAAGAAAATGGTTTTCTCGTTTTAAGATGGATCGTTGTGACATTAGTGACTCCACACGTTTAGGAAGACATTTGAGGTTTGATGAAGATCTTTTAAACGCATTAATTCAGAACTATCCACGTCAGTGTACTCGAGAACTGGCAAATGTGATGAACTGTTATCTTTCCATCATCGTGCTACATTTGCACGCAGTGGGGAAGATTCAAAAATCGAGTTTATGTGTACCGCATGATCTGAGCTAAAATAAAAATTTAAAAAAATCTGCAGGTGGCGATAAGTGCATCTGTGCTTGTTCGTTATCAAGCTGACATTTATTGTCAGCAACCGAGACGTTTTGCAAACACAATCCAAGAACAACGGCCAGGAAAACTGTGTGAAGTTACGCTACTCCATCATAAGCCCGCAAGCATTGTACTAGACTGACAAAAACAATATACAGGAGTTAGGCTGGGAAGTCATTACGCACCCACCTAATTCACCTGATCTTGCACCCTGAGTCTTTCACTCTTTCCGTTATCTATCGAACAACCTTCAAGGAACTTCCTTTCCGTGTGAAAACACGCTCCGAACATGACTAGACGAGTTCTTCGCTTCAAAACCAATTGATTGCTGCAGTCGCTGAATGTCAAAGTTACCCCAGTTTTGGCAGTCGTAAATAGTGAAGATAACATATTATTGATGACTAAAGCCTCTGTTAAGTGTATATGTTGCGTTTATTAATCTTATGATGAAGCGCTACGAACTTATGCATCAACCCAATACATACTGGCAGTTGCGTGCAAATCTGCCTGTAGTTTTCGTGAATGGAGAATCCCCAGCAATTAGGAGCGGCCACTCTTTGTGGCGTAAGAGCCAGGTACCAGAAGGTTCCGTTCGCCACAGAATTGTGCGAGTCTTCTGTACCGCCCACCGTGAATCCCAACCATAGGAACGGTCCGGTAGCTTCCCAGTATATCAGATAATGTAGTGGGAGAACTCTTCAGATTATCCGGCTCGCTGAGCCTAATGAGCCAACGCAGTGAGACGTCACTGTCTGACAAAAGAGGCTTGTTTACAAGTCGGAAAGTCCTTCTCAGAAGCAAGTGGCGTAAGGCGGGGGCGAGTATCCTGCAGAACCGTGAGAAGCGAAGACGCCCGAAGCCCAGCCAGTTTACTGAAAATTTAGAGACTCCTTATTGGTTAACAGTCCTAATTTAGCAGAGGGGTTGAGCCGAGCGATGGCTTCCAGAACATCCAACAGAGAGAGAATTCGATAGCAGAGTGAGGACATCAGGAAGTCTTGGTGCAACTGAGTCCTTTTGTAGGTAACATTGCAAACTCGTAAGCTTTCGATTCGCTTACGACCATACCATTGGGCAGAGTTTTGCAAAATCGTCGGATTGGGGCAACGAAAGGTGCATAGACACAAGAGGGAGAGTTAGTCTGGAGAGTGAACTGAACACTTCTCCAGGCACTGAACGGAAGACTTCATCTCCTGGAGGCAACGAGAAATATTCTCCACGAGGGCTGGCTTTCTCTCCGCCAGCAACACTTGCCAGCAGATCATGACTTATGCTTCAGTACGTCAATATGTGCAAAGTTTCGTAAGATGTGATCTTAGGCATACATGCGCGAAGATGAAAAATTATTCGTTGGCACAATGTTAGGATTGACCTTTCCTATCTTGTTATTACGCGGAGAGTTTGAGGGTACATTCATCTTATTTCTTGATGATTTATGCATGCTTTATATAATCAACTTTTTGGGGAAATCACGCAATCACTGAGCAAATAGCCCGATGATTTATAAGGCGATAACTACACGCACCCTTTTTATTCCTGTATTTGCCAAGACTGTAAATATTATTAGTGTTCATCAATCACTTACCCTATGTAGTTCCGTTTTCTGATAATCATATGGAGTGATTAAATTCATGTCATTGTTTTCTAACTGCAGTTTGCGTTACATTAATTTGATCAGTAATCCTGTTTCATTTGGTAATTAAATAACCTCCTTGATATTAATTAGATATATTACTAGATACTCATTTCAAATCTCATATGTCATTAGGGCAATTTTCTTTAATAAATTTTTCTCTTGCCCACAATTCAAGCCACTTGAGTCTATGAAAATTAAGTCTCATCACAACCGACCGATCAGTAATAATGCTATAAATCATGTTCGATAAACATAATTTGAAACAAGAGGTGCACCCCTATGACAGACGTGGTTGTTAACTAAGACGTTGCTTCAGATTATTGATTGAAAGTGTAGGACAGTTACCCATATTAGTATCAAGGAATACAGATAATCCTTGTCTCGTTTCGCTAAATGCATCTTTGACGGGGAGCTGGCTTGCAGTTTAACGTAAACATGTAAACTGCAGAAATGCGTGTGCAATTACGCGTTTTTCATGGTACATTGGACGTGCAGAAAGATCAGGTGCTGGATGCTGAGACTTCAAGTCGAATAATACGTACTACAGGGTGTAACTAAATCACCTGACTTTGAGGACAAGTTCGATATACCAAAACAAGAAAAAAGTCTGGTAAATATAGGCTCTAAAATGTATAACTTAAGAGCTGTGAGGTCCTGTTCATCTTTTATGCTGTGGAACACATTTCTACTGCAAGCTCTATGCTTTCCATATTTTCGGAGGAGTTAGTACGGACCAAAACAAACAGAAAACATCCAGTAAAGATGGACTCTAAAATCCATAACTTAAGAGCTATTAGGACTTGTTTATCTTTGCTAATATGAAACATCTCTTCTAGTGAAAACCGCTCATAGCTCTTAAAGTAGGTATTTTACGAGTAGAACCCGTGTTTACTAGACGATGTTTCCATTTTTTGTGTAAGGAACCAGTCCGCAAAGTCTGTAAAGTAGATTTAGTTACACTGTCTATAGACCAAGGACATTGCAACAGTTTAATACACTATATTGCCATGACGGGGTTGGGGTCTGACAAGAAAACTGCCAAATGATGTGAAGATTATTATTTAGTAGGATTTTTTATTTGTTTATGGAATAATTCCTAGCTTTTATTCGAAGAGCTCTTCAGACTCTTGTGACGATGGAAACTTGCTTTTCCAAGACTTGTACGCTCTAATGTGTGAAACGTCCCCTTAGAACAATTATACAAGACTGTGCTTAAACTCACACACAATATTTTTAGCGCAACGCAATCTGACTTTCAAAAATCACTACAAAAGAATGGCCCTGACTAACATTAACCTATACAGTTCACAAATCACTTACCTCACAAAAATCTTGGTTACTCAAACTACTGCAATACAGCGAGCTCCACTACTGCCAGCTAATTAAAAGATTCAAACTACAGAAGGCACTAAGTACTGATAGACATAGTTAGCAAATGAAAGATTTTGATAGAGAACAAACAATGTATTTACCTTAATAATCATAATATATATATCAGTTCATGACATCAGTTCTTACAAATTTCAAAACTCCCCCATCTCTCTCTCCACGTCCACCACTGCTGGCGGCTCACCTCCAACTGCGCAACGCTACGCGCCACTAACAGCCAACTGCCCAACGCTACAATAGCGAGTATTACAACAATGCCAACCAGCCACTGACTGCACACAGCACAGGCAGTGATTTTCATACAGAGTGCAATGTGGCGTTACCAATAAGAAAACCTAAACAGCCTACTTACATAGCCCCCAAGCTGACCATAAAAATTTTTACAAATTGTTTTGCGCACTGACCAATAATGATTTGATAAAATTTTTATAATTACAATAACAAAGATATCAAATGCACACACTTATTAATACAATGTTGGTCGAAATCTAAAATTTTCTCACAGTCCATAAAGACAGTCCTGATCATTCATCACAGTAAAATTGCAGCGTTTCTTTTTTTTTTCTCAAAGTCTGAGCAGTAAAAGAAAATGCATACAGAAGTAGTGGATTTCCATGCAGTCTTGAAGAAGTAGTGTTGTCCTTCCAACGGAAAGACAGTGCTGACTCTTGACATGCTGACAGGTAATGGTCCACAACAGAGCAAACCCACAGCAGAGTCATTCAACGTTTTGAAGAATATAGGTAGGTTGGTCATCACAGAGCAGACCCACTGTAGTCCTAGTAGAGATTATGGTATTGGTGGGCCACCAGAGGTGCAGAGCCACTGCAGTCCTTGTACAAATAATGGTATTGGTGAGTCACCAAAGATGTAGACCCACTGTAGTCCTTGTAGAAACGGCTAGCAGCCAACTGTTGCGACTGTGCAGATGCACAATCACCATCGAAGAGTCTTGTGGAGAATATAGCAAGTCTATCAACCACCACTTGTGCACGCACAAAGTTTTTGGAATTGTCCTTAGAACCAGCAATGCTGTTGTCCAGTCCCTTGCTGAATTATTGACACACGTGCAAACACTATCAGTTCTTCTTCTCACATATTGTCCATATACTATGACCAACAGAAACGTGTGCAGTGAAATGCAATTTACAAGTTACTTAATTTGATGAACTGGTATCAATTACAATTTTATAACATAAGAATACAATAACAAAGGTACAAAATACATTATTAAAGAACGTAACAATACAGAAAAATTTGTAGTAGTACAGGCTTTACAAAAGAATAGAAATATACATTTACATCAGTGTTACAAGAATTATGACATAAGTACATACATAAAAGATTAGAATAACTTTTGAAACATCAACTTCACACATGAGCATTAGAACAAAACAGAATAAATAATGTGTAAACATCTTTACGAAGTAACTAACATATTATTAATGCAAATTATATGGGAGGATAACAGTATTCCTCTACACAGTGAATGTGGCTTAGTATTAGAAGAGAAAAAATTCTATGAAACAGTACACAGAGACAGGAAGAAAACAAATACATAAGGGTACACAAACACATAGTGGGATAACACAAAAGGAAAGGACAGGGTTTGTTTCCAGTGTAACATTTGGTACTGCAGTCCGACTCAAAACTTCATTCTGTAGATTTTTCATCGTATCTCAACATTTGTTTCCACCAAAATATCCTATCCAAGCATGCTATCTGTATTTTGTTCACAGCCTCTTTCAAAAATAGTTTTTATCCACTGTACACTATTTTTTTTGGCCAAATCATTTTCTTATAACTTCTCAATGCATTTCTTCCAATTCCTCATAGTTAGTTTCTTATATAGGCTCCCCCCTCTTAAGCTAACTTAATATCTACTGAGTTCAGATGCTAAACTAAGGGACGAGGCAATGCAGCAGCGCAAAACAATTAACACAAACAGCAATGACAAAAATGGAAATTGTGGAAGCAAGCAGCAGCAAATGCAATAACTTATATATATATATATATATATATATATATATATATATATATATATATATATATGACAAAGCTCAAGCAGAAAAAGTATTACAGTAAAAATGTTTAATACCTATGTCACATCTTAACACTAGAGTGATGCATCACAAGAACATACGCTAGCAGATAAGTTAGCAAACCGTAAAAAAATTATTTTTGCAATTCCTGTGAAGGGAAATGTCTATTTGTGCTCTCTTTTCCAAGAAAGTACATCATAGAATGGTTCTTTACTAGTTCTGTAGACAGAAAATAGTGATATTAGTACATCTATTAAATTTTATTTTAACCAATGCTGCAGTGCAGATAGAAACTGGATATTAAACAAAGTGAGCAATCTCTCAGCTAGAAAGACAATAGATATAAAATGTTTCTCATCATTTCATTTCAGTAAATATCATAAATTAAGAACTTCACAGTGTAATCATATGTTTTCAAGTTTGGGCGTGTTGTATTTACGATGCTTTCTACAAAGGAATGTCAATAGCGAGGATAATGGCCTCCTTTTTTTTCTTGTGCCTCTGAAAGGCACACACTAATGGCTTGTTTCCAGGTGGCTGTCATGCAGCTGGGTGCCCACGACGCATTACGTGCACGTGGTCACTTAACTTTCTTACTGAAATATTTACACCAGTTTCCACTACAGTGTAAGTCTCATATAAAAATTTCACAGGTCAAGAATTTGCGTTATTCATCTGTAGAAACAAAATCCTATTGATATAATAGTGTCCAAAAAATTTTCGTCGGCATTGTAATACATTCACGCATTTACATACATTTCATAACCCTTAAAGTACGATTCTGGGTTTACAACAACCTTTTTCACAAACCAGAGTCCCTAGCCACTACTCATTATTCCTTACCTTATTCGTCGACACTTCAATATTTCATCATAACAGATATGTACCATAATCAAATAACTCATATAGCATCAGCTTATTGATCATAAACATACCGCAACAGCGTAATACACATCGTCATTATAACATCATAAAACCTCAGCCAAATCTCAAAATCGTCATAGCTTCTTCCAATAATTTCAAAACCTAAAAAAAATTCTCTGCTCATGTCGAAAGTGTCATCTGCCTCAAACGTACTTTAAAAATCATCATCCCATACCAAATACATCATTCAAAGCTCTCATAGTACCGCAATGGTTCCGAAAAATTATTAACAGTTCACAATGTACAGACAATGCAATTTCATAAGTGTGAAGTTATCCAACTGTGTAATTGCGTAAACATGTGTCACTGATGAAGTAAAAATATGTTTGCTTCTCTGTTAAAATAATCAAATAGCTGTGTGATTCTGTGTTGGAGAAATATGGTACCGATGTGGAAAGTTGTATAAGCAAATACCATGTTAGCTAGGGCTCCTTGTGCTTGCCAAACACATGGTACACAAAGTAAGCGTGTATCCCCCTGAGGATTAATGTAATTATATCCTCAGGTGTTGCTGATTACAGCAATGGAATGAAATGTATCACGGAAAACCTTTGTATCATTGCACTTCAAATATCTTTAAAAATAAATGTTTTCAGTACAAAATTAATCACTCAAATACGCGTACAGTAGCGCTAAACTGTGCGTCGTGTTGTAAGATAATCTCTGTGGAAGTGTCGTAGTTATTGTCCTCCGAAAGCTAAGTTCTGCAGAAGTCAATGTACTCACCTCATGATAAACAAAAGTGAAATGCTTTGCGTATTAATATATCTTAGTTATTACGCTTATTGCCGTGACGAAGAAAGTACTGTGCTGTAACGTATTGTTGTGCTACGGAAAAGGCTGTCTCACTGTAGCTATACCACAAAAGTTACTACTAAAACATGTTTTACTTTCCAGAACAATTCATAAAAACTGTGCAGATATAAAACAGATACACCGCAAAAGCAACATTGTAAATTGTGTCACACATTAGTAGCGTCGTGATATAATCGTGTAGCTATCAAAGAAACCGAATGCTAAGTCATCTTTGATCCCACAGAAGGTACTTCAAATAAAGAATGTCTTTTCAAGTAAACCAAAATGTTTCATTAAAATCTCATTAGCAGTATATGTTCTAAGTATGTAAGCCTTATAGTCGTTAGGAATCGGCAAACATCAAGCAATAATGTACACACACATTAACACTGTGTCCTCTGTTCACAATAGCAATGCATTCGTAATTTCTGTTTGAATAAGTTCTCTTGGTTCTTGACTGGATATTTAACTTCAAACATTGTTGCATGTTAACAATTTCTTAAGTCTGACTATGCATACTAGTAATGTAAAGTGAAAAGTTATATGGCAAAGACAAAGTTAAAAAAACTGATTATCTCTCAATAAGCGGTTTTACCTGTGAAATGTGGTGCAATCTTTTACCCTTTGCAGTGCGCAGAGTTTCAACTTCGAAGCAATTATCATGTTGTATACGTCGGTAAGGAATGCTCAGAGTTAACTTGAACACAATTATTATGCGGTATCCGTCGGTAGAGAATACTGGAATTTTTCTCAAGGTTAGCGTCTACGTTATTTTTCTCTGAGCCAGCCGGCGCACGCGGCTGCCTGCGGTGCGAGTCATTGCCTGTCTCTTTGTTGGCGCGCGCCGTTATTGGGATTAGGAGACCTAACTACTACAAATTCACCTTGACGAGAAGTCCCTGCCCTGTATGAAACTCGCCAGTTCTGCTACAATTCAGGTCTGTCGTTACGATCATATCGTCTGTCGTCATGTCGGTAGATTCCATAGTTTCTTTCTTGTCGGTCAAGTGGTGGAGAATTTCTCTCTGAATCGTAACTGCGCGCTGGACCGTTGCGTCTAAACTTATTCTGTCTCCCTTGATAGTAATTATTTTGGTTCCCATATTGTTTGTTTCTCTGATTGTCTCTGTGATAGTCACTACCGTGGAGAGGTGATCTTCCCCTGTAATTATTACTACTCTGCCAACGGTTGTCATACGGGTGGTGTCTGTTTTGGTCACGATTTGTATTATGATAATAGCCTTGTCGTGTCCAGTTATTATTTCTTTCATCGCGGAATTGCAACGGATGTGACCTGTAATTGTTGCGCTCCTGTTTTCGCGTTCCGCGATTGTCAGTGTCAATTTCTGATTCTTGTAAGAGCCCCTGAAAAGCTTCAATGTCTTTGCAACGTCCTGCCAAAATAATATGCCGTAAATGTTCCGGTAATTTGATTAAGCAAATGCGGATGAGTTCTGAGGGGCTGTATGGGTTTGACAGGTACTGATTCTTGTGCAACATGTCTGCAAAATATTTTACATGACTGGAAAATTCAGATTGTTCGAAATGTTTCATCATTATGATGCCATGTTTTACTCGGTCTTGTGTATCTTGAGACCAATATGCTGAGAGGAAGGCATGATAAAATTCTCCTTCACTGTGACAATCGTGAATGACCGATCGCATTGTTACAGCTGGTTCATCCTCCAAGTAGCCACACATAACTTCTAATCTGTGTTCTAATGACCAGTTGAGAGGAAAACAATGAGAGAATTGATGAAGCCATGCTTGTGGATGAATGTCGTTGCCAGAATTCTTAAATGTATTGAATTTACGTGTAGTAATCAACAGCTTATAGTCAATCATCATGTCGACGAGTCGCATGTCGGTCATTGTTACGTCGTTTCGGCAGTTCCACCTCAAAATTCGATGCACCTTGCCAATTTCTTTCATGATTTCCGAAATGACCTGTGTCACTATTTTGTAGTTGTTCTGTATTTCTACACTCCTGGAAATGGAAAAAAGAACACATTGACACCGGTGTGTCAGACCCACCATACTTGCTCCGGACACTGCGAGAGGGCTGTACAAGCAATGATCACACGCACGGCACAGCGGACACACCAGGAACCGCGGTGTTGGCCGTCGAATGGCGCTAGCTGCGCAGCATTTGTGCACCGCCGCCGTCAGTGTCAGACAGTTTGCCGTGGCATACGGAGCTCCATCGCAGTCTTTAACACTGGTAGCATGCCGCGACAGCGTGGACGTGAACCGTATGTGCAGTTGACGGACTTTGAGCGAGGGCGTATAGTGGGCATGCGGGAGGCCGGGTGGACGTACCGCCGAATTGCTCAACACGTGGGGCGTGAGGTCTCCACAGTACATCGATGTTGTCGCCAGTGGTCGGCGGAAGGTTCACGTGCCCGTCGACCTGGGACCGGACCGCAGCGACGCACGGATGCACGCCAAGACCGTAGGATCCTACGCAGTGCCGTAGGGGACCGCACCGCCACTTCCCAGCAAATTAGGGACACTGTTGCTCCTGGGGTATCGGCGAGGACCATTCGCAACCGTCTCCATGAAGCTGGGCTACGGTCCCGCACACCGTTAGGCCGTCTTCCGCTCACGCCCCAACATCGTGCAGCCCGCCTCCAGTGGTGTCGAGACAGGCGTGAATGGAGGGACGAATGGAGACGTGTCGTCTTCAGCGATGAGAGTCGCTTCTGCCTTGGTGCCAATGATGGTCGTATGCGTGTTTGGCGCCCTGCAGGTGAGCGCCACAATCGGTACTTCAAAAGACCGAGGCACACAGGGCCAACACCCGGCATCATGGTGTGGGGAGCGATCTCCTACACTGGCTGTACACCTCTGGTGATCGTCGAGGGGACACTGAATAGTGCACGGTACATCCAAACCGTCATCGAACCCATCGTTCTACCATTCCCAGACCGGCAAGGGAACTTGCTGTTCCAACAGGACAATGCACGTCCGCATGTATCCCGTGCCACCCAACGTGCTCTAGAAGGTGTAAGTCAACTACCCTGGCCAGCAAGATCTCCGGATCTGTCACCCCATTGAGCATGTTTGGGACTGGATGAAGTGTCGTCTCACGCGGTCTGCATGTCCAGCAGGAACGCTGGTCCAACTGAGGCGCCAGGTGGAAATGGCATGGCAAGCCGTTCCACAGGACTACAGCCAGCATCTCTACGATCGTCTCCATGGGAGAATAGCAGCCTGCATTGCTGCAACAGGTGGATATACACTGTACTAGTGCTGACATTGTGCATGCTCTGTTGCCTGTGTCTATGTGCCTGTGGTTCTGTCAGTGTGATCATGTGATGTATCTGACTCCAGGAATGTGTCAATAAAGTTTCCCCTTCCTGGGACAATGAATTCACGGTGTTCTTATTTCAGTTTCCAGGAGTGTATGTCCCTCCTCCCGTACTGGGGCGCGAGTGTCCTCTGAAATATGTAATTCTTGTATTACTTGTGCCAACTGATCTTGTACTTCCCGCATTTCTCTTTTGTACTGTGTGTTGATTTGATTTTGATTCTGTTTGAATTTTCTAACTTGTTCATACTCTTCAGTGTCATTGACGCCTACAGGTTTTGTGTCATTCAGATCATCATATACCTTTGTAGATAAGTTAGTGAACTGATCTGAAAGTTCGGCTACTTTATCAGATAGTGAACTAATTTTTCCTCCATGTGTCTTTCTGAACCAATTTTCAGAGTATCTACTGTGTCCTTTAAGTTCTCTTGAGTTTTTGCAAGTTGCGTAACCGAATCGGTAGATGCAACTGAGTCAATTTTAGCTTGCAAGGTCTCATGATTTTCATGAACAATAGTTTGCAGTTCTTTTATGGCTGCTTCGTGATTCTGTAATGCATTTTCATGCCGCGAAAAAAATAGGTTGGAAATGCTCACAAATTTGTGTTTTTACGTTGTTACAGACTTTTTGACATTTCGATTCGATTTTATGTAATTCAGTAGTTAAATCTTCACGTGTTTGTTCAAGTGTATGTTCCACTGAGTCTAACTTCTGAAGCTTTTGTCCCATTTGTTGCATTAATTGTAATAACAATGCACTGATGTCTGAAACATGTTCCTCAGTGCTATTCGGCAATGCATTTTAACCGGCAATATTCGCAGTTTGAAAAACAGAAAATGTGTCTTGACTTATTTGAGAAAACGGTGAGGACGCAAAACCTTAATCTACAGTATTTGCAAGATTGTGTCCTGTCATTTCGGAATCCTGAGGCGAGCTGTTGTCGACCGATCGATCGATAATGCTTCCCTGTTCACTAATTGTTTCACTGCCTACACCATTATTTGCAACCCGCTCCATTTCCCTATGCACAATTACCAAATTACTACTTTGAACATTAGTTAATTCATTACATGGTGGCGCTAACACACTGCTTTCGTCTTCACTGTCATTTCTCAGTTTACTTTGGAGCCTAGTATTACGTTTTTCAAACGCCATTATTGTCACAATATTTCACACGACAACACAGAAAAAATCAATTTGAAGAGCAAAAATAAGAGAACACATTAACATATCACTGAAAATAATATCTAGTTAATTGCAAGCGCAGCTGCGAAATACTTCGTGCAAAACTACATGCATGCCACAACTATTTTACTGTACAACAATGAAAGACTGCAACTACAAAGGAAATTCTCTATGATTACGCGCTAGCAATAAACAATAGCTACACTAATTACAGAAACTACAAGGAAAAAATCGGAAGATTCCAGTGAGGTATCCTCGGCTAAGGGTCGACATATGAAACGTCCCCTTAGAACAATTATACAAGACTGTGCTTAAACTGACACACAATATTTTTAGCGCAACGCAATCTGACTTTCAAAAATCCCTACAAAAGAATGGCCCTGACTAACATTAACCTATACATTCCACAAATCACTTACCTCACAAAAATCTTGGTTACTCAAACTACTGCAATACAGCGAGCGCCACTACTGCCAGCTAACTAAAAGATTCAAACTACGGAAGGCACTAAGTACTGATAGGCATAGTTAGCAAATGAAAGATTTTGATAGAGAACAAACAATGTATTTACCTCAACAATCATAATATATATATATATATATATATATATATATATATATATATATATATATCAGTTCATGACATCAATTCTTATAAATTTCAAAACTCCGCCATCTCTCTCCCCACATCCACCACTGCTGGCGGCTCACCTCCAACTGCGCAACGCTACGCGCCGCTAACAGCCAACTGCCCAACGCTACAATGGCGAGTATTATAACAATGCCAACCAGCCACTGACTGCACACATCACAGCCAGTGATTTTTATACAGAGCGCAATGTGGCGTTACCAATAAGAAAACCTAAACAGCCTACTTACATGTGAGCAGTTTTTAATATGATTAACATTAGAATTATGCTTTATCAAATTATTTTCCTAAATTGTTAAATTGGAACCAGAGTGCGCTTTCATCAAAATATGGACAAAACTGAAGTATCTGTACCGTTTCGTATTATGGTTATGCCTCATGAAATATGCATTTTCTACATATCAGTATATTTTGATTCACACAAGAAGTCATTTCTCAGTGCAAACACCCAGCAGGTCACGGACCCAGACCCACACTGATGTAATGTGTTTCATGACCTGAGAAGCGAAACTGACTTTAGGTATTGAGGAAATGTATACATACGAATGGATGCTACAATGTAATGTCGTCTTTCTGGCTGGAAAATGAAACTGCCTTAGATGGGATCAATAAACGAATAGCTGAGAGATATTAAAGTAGCACTTGTTTACACTGAATACAGGTTAGTGAAATAAAATGAGGTTGTAGAACTCATACTACTGACTGTAAAATTTGCCCTTAAGTACAGGCAACAGAGTCACAGGTTTCTCTTTAAGCGCCATTCATGAGCAATGAAATATTTTAACAGCTAATTTGATAGAGGGGGGCTGCAAACCAAAGGTGGCCAATCAAGTGTAAGGACATCTCCAGAATTACTATTTTTTGCAGAACACTGCTTCTTTCCTCGCAATAAGGAATGCACTTAATTACACTTAGCTCCTCATCTTTTTCTGTCCTGCAAAGCGAGTAAGTCCAACGTCAGGCCTTATAGTAATCTAAAAAATTTACACATTCTCGTATTTATGAACTTGAGCTTGTCGCTCACGCCCCATGATTGGTGAAACCACAATTACCGACAGTCGCTTGGTTTATGCATTCTATTGGTAATGTTGCACACCCATACATCTGGCATCAGAGACAGCGTTCAACAACCAACAGAGTTTTAAAAAGGCGTCATTGTGGGTCCCCAATTGGCCAGTCGCGCGAATCGAATATCCAGGTTTGTGGAGCTTTCGGATGTGATAGTGAGGCGATGTTGGACTGCACTGGGACGTGAGAGCAGGCATTCTCGTCGTCAAAGGTCGCGTGGATCATGTCTACCCACCACAAGAGAGGGTCGCCGTATTGTGCTCCAGGCACATCGTATCGCCATTCAAATCTGCTACTGCCATCTGGGAACAATTAATGGACTTCATGCAACATTCTGCGTCATCCTGCCCTATTGTTAGGAGACCAGCAGCAGCCAGAGTTGGGGATTACCGTTCCATGCGTGGGCTGCCATTAACAGCACAACACAAACGGCCGCGTGTAGTGTGGTTCCATGGCTGAGAGACATGGACTGCTGATGAAAGGCGTCACGTTATTGTGCCGCGCGACAGCGTTTAATTTCGCGTAGTTCCCGCGGATTTGGATTCCCTCTGGCCGCAAGAGCGAATGGAGCGTTACTGTCGCCGGTAGAGGACATGTCGGAGGACAAGGTAGTTAAGGGATGCGGCGACCTGTAGAAGAGGCAATAGCTGATAGTTGATATTTGTGACATAATCATTTGATCATATGTTTCGCTGTTTGTAATGTAAATGTATTTTTACTTCATTTAATATTCTTTACTAAAAGGAAGTGATTTTATACTGTTGCCGTTTTGAGGTACTTACTATCAGTTTTGTTATTGAAGTATTGTCTTTTCATTTCTGGAGGCAATTTGTTAACGTTTTTCTTGGAATTTTGCTTTTTAAAAATAAATTCATTGGTGTTTTTAGAAACGTTAATTAATTCATTACGGTTCCGCACCTTTCCACTCAAAACCAGCTCCGTACCGCATTGCAGTTATGTTCAGTGATGAATCGCGCTTCTGCACTACCCTAGATGACCATAGTTGGGGCGAATGTTGGTGGCCTGGAGAGAGACCCCTTTTCTGTCAATGATTTGGAGGTGCACAGCGATGCTACTCGTCGCTTCATGGTTTGGTGAACCATCGGATGTGACTTCAGTTCGCTTCTTGCAATGGCTGAGGGAATTATAACGGCACAACGGTACTTTGCGGACGTTTTACGTCCTCATGGTTACCTCTCATGCGGCAGTATCATGTTCCCATTTTCCAGCAGGACAACGCTTGTCTGCACACTGCTCGAGTCTCTATGAGTTGCGTGATTTCAAAATACTCCCGTGGCCAGCAAGATCCCCAAATATGTCTCCGGTACAGTACCTGTGGCTCCAGCTCGGACGTCAACTCCTTCCCAGAGCCACCATCCAAGATATCAAGAACCAGTTACAACAGTTGTGGACTACCTTGCCTCGGCAGAGACTTCAACGCCATTATCACAGCCTTCCCAACTGAATCAGTGCATTTATCCAGGCAATATGTGGGACAACGACATAGTGATAAGTGGGTTTTGTAAACGCGACTCAATTTTCAAGTCACTGAAACATCATCACATACGCTCTCAACCCTTGAAGTCTGTCTGAAGGCCGTACAGTCCAGAATCAGTATCCCCCCACCCCCTTCCAGAGTGTGCACCACTCTTTGGTGAGTACATGCTTCGCTACTACGGGATCCCAGCCTTTCCAACGAAACTTCCCTTTTTCTATCTTCCTGTAAATCCTTTCCCTTGCCTTGGGGACCGAGTTATACACCTTCTTCGGGAAATCGAAGCTCTTGGAAAACTGTGTATGGATTAGTCCTGTCCAGTCATTTTTCTTTCCCTGTCTTTTCTTTCTTACCCTTCCTCCACTTTAGCGTTTGAGATCTCTCTTCCTTCTTTTCTTCTTCCTCCCTGTACGTTCCTGAAGTCCGGACCTTTCGTTTGCGTTACGACATTTGCAGTATGGTTACATGCACTATCTTGAAGTGCACCATTACACAAGGGTTATTCTCGACAAACATTCTGCCCCATATGCATTCTTCATTCTTTGTTAGATGTCTGCCAGTGTTTGTTCTTTGGCAGCCAACAAAAGAAAAACAGCATGTGTCTTGTTTGGTAGCATTTGATAAAAACGTCGAAATAGTTCACTTTCTGCATTCACAGCACGCACGTTGGGAAGACATGAATGCCAAAATAAATCGTTGCCTCCATGTCGGTGCTTATATATCCGAATCGGAGCCAAGCTTTCGTGCATAAGACCTGTAGCAAAGCCCCGCCCTTGAATTAACTTTTTGATCGCCCCTTACATATTCATACAAGATACTTTTACATTATCAATATGATAAATGTGGATGTATGAAACATTAGGAAACAGTTATGACTCGTAACAGCCTAGGACTGAATCAAAATGGTCCTTGTCTCTCTTGTTTGGCACTGTATTTGGTAGCCATGGCAACTGGACTACAGACGTCATAACTGACTACATATCACACTGATTGCACCCTATATACACTCCTGGAAATGGAAAAAAGAACACATTGACACCGGTGTGTCAGACCCACCATACTTGCTCCAGACACTGCGAGAGGGCTGTACAAACAATGATAACACGCACGTCACAGCGGACACACCAGGAACCGCGGTGTTGGCCGTCGAATGGCGCTAGCTGCGCAGCATTTATGCACCGCCGCCGTCAGTGTCAGCCAGTTTGCCGTGGCATACGGAGCTCCATAGCAGTCTGTAACACTGGTAGCATGCCGCGACAGCGTGGACGTGAACCGTATGTGCAGTTGACGGACTTTGAGCGAGGGCGTTTAGTGGGCATGCGGGAGGCCGGGTGGACGTACCGCCGAATTGCTCAACACGTGGGGCGTGAGGTCTACACAGTACATCGATGTTGTCGCCACTGGTTGGCGGAAGGTGCACGTGCCCGTCGACCTGGGACCGGACCGCAGCGACGCACGGATGCACGCCAAGACCGTAGGATCCTACGCAGTGCCGTAGGGGACCGCACCGCCACTTCCCAGCAAATTAGGGACACTGTTGCTCCTGGGGTATCGGCGAGGACCATTCGCAACCGTCTCCATGAAGCTGGGCTACGGTCCCGCACACCGTTAGGCCGTCTTCCGCTCACGCCCCAACATCGTGCAGCCCGCCTCCAGTGGTGTCGCGACAGGCGTGAATGGAGGGACGAATGGAGACGTGTCGTCTTCAGCGATGAGAGTCGCTTCTGCCTTGGTGCCAATGATGGTCGTATGCATGTTTGGCGCCGTGCAGGTGAGCGCCACAATCAGGACTGCATACGACCGAGACACACAGGGCCAACACCCGGCATCATGGTGTGGGAAGCGATCTCCTACACTGGCCGTACACCTCTGGTGATCGTCGAGGGGACACTGAATAGTGGCCAGCAAGATCTCCGGATCTGTCCCCCATTGAGCATGTTTGGGACTGGATGAAGCGTCGTCTCACGCGGTCTGCACGTCCAGCACGAACGCTGGTCCAACTGAGGCGCCAGGTGGAAATGGCATGGCAAGCCGTTCCACAGGACTACATCCAGCATCTCTACGATCGTCTCCATGGGAGAATAGCAGCCTGCATTGTTGCGAAAGGTGGATGTACACTGTACTAGTGCCGACATTGTGCATGCTCTGTTGCCTGTGTCTATGTGCCTGTGGTTCTATCAGTGTGATCATGTGACGTATATGACCCCAGGAATGTGTCAATAAAGTTTCCCCTTCCTGGGACAATGAATTCACGGTGTTCTTATTTCAATTTCCAGGAGTGTATTTTTAAAAGGTCCAAATACCTTTTCGACCTTGCACAGATATTGGTATGTCATCTGCGTCTGCATCCACAGATGAGACGTAGGTGTGTAAGAGTACAATATAGCGGGATTGTGTTCTTCACACTGTACTACAATCGCTCCACTGTGTTGAAGTCAATGAGTCTCATCAAGCCTCTACAGGTCAAGTCCAAACCCAATGTTGAGATTAAGATGTGCAGTATACCAAACGACTGTCCTTGTGGGGCAGGTGTCAGGCCGGTATACTGCAGCGCATTTTTACAATTCTGGGTCTTGGAACTGCCCCTTTCTGTAGCTCACTAGCTGTACAAGGAGGCAACAAAGATAATATCAGCTACTGTTTTTCGGAAATGTTTTTTAAACGGTCACATCCCCCAAGATTATAACACAAAGTGCAAACGGCCGCCACGGCAAGTAAATGGTACAGTTCCCCATTAACAACTTTCTTTCTTTCTTTCTTTCTTTGGCTTGTGCCTTTTTCCCACAGTGGCGCAGGGTTGGCATGGTTAATCGTATTTGGGATGGTTAATTGAAGGGATGGCTGGACGCCCTTCCTGCCGCCACCCCGTACCCCCCGGGACGGAAGTAGTGTACCCCAACTGTCTGTGTCTAGTGTAATCCATGGAATGGTGTGGATGAGTTCAGATGTCTGCAAGCAGTGTAGCTGAGGCGGGACGTGGGGACCAGCCCGGTAGTAACCTAAGGGGATGTGGAAAACCGTCTAAAAACCACATCCAGGCTGGCGGGTACTCCGGCCTCCGTCGTTAATCCGCCGGGCGGATTCGATCCGAGGCCGGCGCGCCTACCCGAGTCCAGGAAGCTGCGAATTAGCGCTCTCGGCTAACCTGGTGGATTACCCATGAACAACCTTGAGAGATGGCAATACTCTCTTAGGATTTAAAGGTTGGCTACAGCGTGCATACACAAGCTCTGGAATCTAAGATATTGTTGTCGCGCTTCGCAGCGCACGCATTAATCAGTGGCAGTTTGGAAGCCAGTGTGGGAGCCCGCCTGCTGTGGTGTGCACGTGCGTTGGGCGAGGGGTCGTCGCCGAGCTACCGTACTGCCGTGTCTGCCAGCAGCGACACAGGATTTGGTATTGAGTTGATATTTTTTTTATAATTTGCAGTGCGCTTATTAATTTAAAGAAAATGGTTTGTGTATGTGCATAGCAGCAGACGATAATTTTGATAATAATAGGAGTTGAATTCTTAAAGGAAACTATTGTTAGGCGAATAGATTAAGTACTGATTTTTGTCACTGATTTCTTTTGTAATTGTCAGCGAATTGTTTCGCTATGTATTTCATTGAGAAGTATTTCAGTCTGTCTCAAGAGTTTGAATAATTTGTAATATTGCTTTAATGCCACTGGAGGCAGATTTACATATGAAGCGATTGTTCAAAGACCTTTTAGCGTTTTGTTAATTGAATGAGAAGGAATCGCTTTCAGAATATAGTTTGTGAAAAAGGAATTACTTGTTTGGGTTATCATTTATCAAGTTTAGATTTGACCAAACCCTTTCTCTTGAATTATATGTAGTTGTAGTAAGCAGCAGCAGCCGCAGCAACAGCAGGAGCTGCCATACAGAACATGCGTTGCACCCAGCATGAATAACAGGTTTTTTGTGTTTTTTTTATGAGTCGGAGTTAAATATGCTTCGTCTTTCTACTGCCAACTTCAAGCTTACGCAACAGTAATCATTAGTGGCGGCACAGCATTTTGATCGCTTGCGCTCTGCTTTGTATTAACACAAAATTGTATTCAGCAGTTTCGTCTTTGAATTTGTTGGTGCATTGTGTAACAGTTAACTGAACAGTGGTATTTTTAGGATAGCGATGTATTTTAGTGACATGTTTTCATTCGTATTGCGACAATGATGACGCGAGAACAAAAGAAAATGGAAAAGAATGCAGATCCTACTGCAAACGCGAACGTAGATACGGTTCCGAACATGAATGTAGAAGCGGTTTCAAACGCAGTTTCCGAAAATTCGGAACAGAGAGTAGAAAATTCTTTTTAAAATATTGAGATCCAGGAATTTTCGAACAATTCTGCGTAGAAACGGACTGTAGGCGATCATTTGCCATCAATGCGTT
Organism: Schistocerca gregaria; assembly: GCF_023897955.1. Lineage (NCBI taxonomy): Eukaryota > Metazoa > Arthropoda > Insecta > Orthoptera > Acrididae > Schistocerca > Schistocerca gregaria. Next base: position 752,332,915 of record NC_064922.1, read on the forward strand.
ATGAACTACTGTGTGTTACACGCAACTTTAGACATGACAATACAGTGACGCAAACCGAAGTCATTATGAGAAATTCCAGCGATGCTTCCGCCTCAAAAGTGCAGAGTAATTTTGTTTTCCCCACTTGCGGTTGAAATTCACGTCTCGTTGCCACTCCGATAGAGTGGAATAATTTTGCCTTTTCTTCTGTTTGTGGAAACGGAGGTACTACCTTTGCTTTAATTTAACATTGTACTCCCCGCCCCCAGTAATGATGTTTCACAATTATTATTAAGTAAACTCACTGAATTTAATGATAGACAGGAGAGTAAACTCACTGAATTTAACAACAATAATGCAAAGAATATCAAATCGCTTCAGAACGAAATTAACGATATTCTCACATAGTTTCGGGGTGAGGTGAGTGACAATTTAAATCGTAAATTTGAGGAAATGACCAGTCAGTTGAAAAGTCATATACGTGAAGAATTCAAACCAGATATTAATAATCTCGTATCCCTTCTTGATCACGTACAAAATGTCGATATTGTTGAAGTGAAACGACAGGAACTGCAAGTAGAGTAATTAGCGAAAAATGTCGAGTAATTGCAATTACAGACCACCAATGAAGTTTCAAAGATAGAAACTCAGTTAACGACAGTAGCTAAACAGGTAGATGAATTATCCATGAAAGTGACGGAACTGAGTAGCGGGTTAGATACGAGGTCAGATGACACTCAACCGGCACCGATCGATCGCGGGTACCGAAAAATTTCAGACTCTGCAACGTTTTAAACAAGGGCAGATGGCAATTAATCAGCAAAACAAACGTGACGTGAAAAATATACAGGAACAGCTTGCCAGCATCGAAGAAAAGATCGGTCGCAGCAATGACACTGGTAGATCTGATTATTACCAAATTGGTAACGACAATGAACGTGTTAACTATGGAAATGCTGACCACTTTTCTCGTGAATATGACACGTTTGCGGGACGTAATGAAAGAAACGTGAGTCATGCTGTAAAAGAAAACTCATCTGCTAAGAAAAATGACGAGTTTGACTATAAGCATTTTCTCACAGTTAGGAAATTTAAAAATTTTCGGAATGCTAGTCACGAAATCCACCCTCGAGAGTGGTTACAACAATTTGACTGTTCTTTACCACCAACATGGCCAATTGGCCACAAGCTGGAATTCATTTGCAGTTATCTTGACGGAGAGCCTGCAAAAAAAATGCACTCATTAGTACGTGAATGTCACACATTTTGTCATTCTTGTTAAACACCAATATCCTCCTCCTCCTCTTATCACACATTATTATCTGCTTACTGGTCAGAGACTACACAAGATCGTGTAAAACATTACATCATTATGATGCAAAGTTGTGAGCAGTCGAAATTTTTTAGCTCCAGTGAGGCACGTTGACAAGGTGATTTCTGACAGTGGCCGACAATTCCGTTCCAATAGTTGGCTGAAAACCTTGCGATGCAGAAAAATTAAACCAGTATTTATATCACATTTTATTCGATCATGTAATCCATCAGAGCGTATCATGAACAATCTAATGATTCCACTACACTGCCTCCACTGCTTGTGTTGAAAAGTAAACAACCACCAGATAGTATAAAACAATTACTAGCCTTCCCTGCACAGCGACGTTTAAGACACCTTGAAGTGGTAAGTATAGCATTATAGAACATCAAGAAAGCTGCAGACAGAAGAAAGAAGCTACATAATCCACGAGTCAACGTCAAGAATTTACAGGTAGGTCAAAAAGTATTGCTTAGATCACATCGACTATCTCATAAGGGAAAATTTTGAGTAGGAAGTTTTTCTTGGTGTATCAAGGACCCTTCCGTATACGACGCATTGCACACACAAACGCTGTGGAAGTTGAGACAATACGAACACATAAATCGCGAGGTCTTCATCACTTATCACACATTAAAATTTTTAAGGAATAAGGCCCTAGGGGGTTTACTGATCTTTAGTAAATATATATTTTTGGCGAGCATAGGTGCCCCGTTACAGTATATTCTTCCGATTTTAATTTTCAATATTGTTTCATAATCTTTGACTAACTTGTTTATTATTAATGTTTTACCATCTATCTATCCTGTATGGAAGACCAAGAATGAATGATTATGAATCATTTGTATTGTTTGAGAGAATGAGAACTTTGCAAAGGGACATTTCTGATGAGAGGATTATACCAGCTGTTGACATCTTGCGATTGTTCACCGAAACAATGAAATTTTCGTGACTTATTTGAAGGAAAATGCAAGAAATAACTATGTACGTTTTTTAGGGAGAAATAACATGAAATAAAAGAAACTGTTGACTTTATCTTAAGGTAAAATATAAGGTATAAGTGGCTCTGAATTGAGAAGGTATATTTGATGAGCAATAGTATAATTAGGAAACCTTCGAACTGACACTTGTTCTTTTTTATGAGGTAGTTTGAAGAGTGATGATTTATGTGGATTTTTCGTGTTTATTAGTTTGCCCGGTAAGGCGTATTAGGATTTATGGACCACTCATTAATAGTGTGACACAATGAGGAAGCACTCTGCAGACATTTATAGAACAAGAGATGGTAAGAAAGATACACTTGCAAACGAAGAAACCCACAATGGTGTTCTATGAAGGAAGATACAGCTTATACACATTTACGTAAAATTTAAGTCACAGTAATGTTAAGGTAGAGTACACACTTACTTAAAATCTAGGTCACAGTAAAGTTAAGACATAGATGTGAGTCACGAAAGGAGTTCTGATACAAATATACAGCAAATGGTCGAATTATGTGATGAATGAGTGCCAAGAATATTTTTTGCTCTGTGAAATTGTGGAATGGTAAGAATGATATTGTTGTTTCTCTTCTTATTGTTGTGAAGGTTGACTTACTGCATTTCTTACAGGAAACCTGATCGCAACGGAAGTTTTCTCCATTGCAGAAACGAAAGAATTTTTGTGTAGTAGACGGTATTTTCAGATCGGACCATATCACGCTTACCGTCAAGGGCCGCGAGAAGAAAGACGTTCCAGAAACAGTCGGCAGAGGAAAAAAAATCACTGAACTATGACCTAAATAATTATGTCGTGCATTAAACGATTTCTTTTCTCTTTCCAGAGTGAAATGACTCTTGCGCCAAGAGACGAGAGTATCTGCCATATTTTATGAGTGTGTAAATAGTAGTGTAAAATAAGTCAATTTAATATTTATGTTGTGTTTTTATATTTCATGATTGCCATTTAGTGATGCAGTGCCGATTCCAGCATGAGGTTAATTGGAAGGTGATGATTTTTCTCTTGTCATGTTATAAATTTATTTCTTGTCACCTTGATGAATAAACACAGTTTCTTTCAGTGTCTACTGGACAGATGGAGGGGTTTTGTGTGTTGTATTTTGTGAATAATCTATTTTTTATTATGTGCTTTGTAGGTTGTGTCTTTTTCTTGTTCTTTGTGACCATCCAAGGTATGGTCACACAGATTCATACAAGGACTAGGGAGGCCTCCTAACAGAGACAATGAAGACTCCATATAAAAACGATTGAGACGCTATACCACAAACATTGACGTTTGACATCAGAAATATTGACAGTCATTACAGACTGATAATTATAAATTTGGTATAACTTAGTAATTAGAGTGTAAAAAATTCTGACGCAAAGTCACGTAATTATTCACTAAATTTTGTACATATTTATGAATTGATTTGGCAAGCCGTTGGCTAGACTCTTTCTAAATAATCCTGTAACTTTTATTATATATAATAGCATTACTATGGAATACTTTTCTATTTGTACAATTATATAAATATTTTTTAACCAAAATGTACATAACAAATATGGTAACAAATATTGTAACATTCTTTTTCAGCATCACTAGTAATCTAAAAAATAGTAGGTAATTAGAGTTCGATGGCACATGATTTATGCCTTGAAATTAAAATAATATTTTTTGTGTGGTGCCACATTTGTAATGATTCATCGTCACAATCAAAACTTTGTCACTGTTATTGGCCAAACTAATCGTAAGAAAAATAACTTGCCACCGTGTGGCAATGAATTGAAAAATACATGCCACAAATCTGTGGCGAGAAATTTAAATTTAATTGACTTTGCCACCGTGTGGTGAGCCTCACATTATTTATGACTTGAGATATATGCCACAAATCTGTAACTGTTGTGTCAATAGAGTTAAAGAAAACATTTAAATGAGCTCAGAGCTCACATGCCTGTTTATATAATATAATATTATTCCTTGCTTAATTTTTGTACTTAGGTTAGAGATATCGTATTTTAAATGAAGAATCTACTTTCTATAAAATATGACGTTTCCAGTGTACAGAAATACTCGACCAAGACTTGTACTACATAAGATTGAGGAGGTTCTTATGCAATAACGCAGTGACGTGTCGTTGTCAGTGGACACAAGGTCCCTGAGTCTGCCTACGTTGTCAAACTGTCTCACCAGAGGAAAATTTGACTTCAGGTGTGGTTGTCAGTGGATATGAAGTCCGTGACTCAGCCTACACCTTAAATTAACAGATGATGGAAAACAGGTGTGGTTGCAGTGCATATGAAGTCCCTGAGTCTGCTTACACCATAAATTAACTGACGTTGGAATATTAGTGTGGTTGCCAGTGGATATGAAGTTCCTGAGTCTGCTGCGCTTAAAACATGTAGACCAGAGGGAACTGCGAGGCATAAAAACATAAAATATCATGTAGTCAGACCACTACTGATTAATGTCATGGAAACGTAAGTGCCCAAATGCTCAAAATAAAATATTATTATTTACTGGTTATTAGGTTATGTTAGCTTTTCGAATACTATTCAATGCTTAAGTAGTTATTGGTACATATCTGTTAAAACTTATATGATCTTTTTTTATCTACTTATGTAAGAAACTTGTTATACTTCCTTTGATGTTTCCTTATTACATACATACAAGGCTAACGACGTTTTCATATTATTTTTGTAAAAGGAGCCGTGTTTCCTCCTTTCCAATCAATTAGGCAAACGACATTTCTGCCATTTTGTATAGAATTTTAATATTTTTCTCTTGCAAATATATGCCATGCAAGAAAATTCTTGTCTTTTGTAAAAAAAAAAAAAATGACTTAGATGCTAAGCAAGAAACACTTTTAGTCATTGGATATAAATTGTAACATTTTTTTCTCTTTGCCTAATTTTTTCGTCGTTTTGTAAAACATTATACTGTTTGTTCTTTGCCAATATGTTAAGCAAGATTCGTCCCGCAAAACTTTCAAAAATGAGATTGGGGGTTATGAGAGTTGGCAATACTCTCTTAGGATTTAAAGGTTGGCTACAGCGTGCATACACAAGCTCTGGAATCTAAGATATTGTTGTCGCGCTTCGCAGCGTACGCATTAATTAGTGGCAGTTTGGAAGCCAGTGTGGGAGCCCGCCTGCTGTGGGGCGCACGTGTGATGGGTGAGGGGTCGTCGTCGAGCTGCCGTACTGCCGTGTCCGCCAGCAGCGACACAGGATTTGGTATTGAGTTGATATTTTTTATAATTTGCAGCGCGCTTATTAATTTAAAGAAAATGGTTTGTGTATGTGCATAGCAGCAGACGATAATTTTGATATTGATAGAAGTTGAATTCTTAAGGAAAACCATTGTTAGGCGAATAGATTAAGTACTGATTTTTGTCACTGATTTCTTTTGTAATTGTCAGCGAATTGTTTCACTATGTATTTCATTGAGAAGTATTTCAGTCTGTCTCAAGAGTTTGAATAATTTGTAATATTGCTTTAATGCCACTGGAGGCAGATTTACATATGAAGCGATTGTTCAAAGACCTTTTAGCGTTTTGTTAATTGAATGAGAAAGAATCGCTTTCAGAATATAGTTTTTGAAAAAGGGAATTACTTGTTTCGGTTATCATTTATCGAGTTTAGATTTGACCAAACCCTTTCTCTTGAATTATATGTAGTTGTAGTAAGCAGCAGCAGCCGCAGCAACAGCAGGAGCAGCCATACAGAACATGCATTGCACTCAGCGTGAATAATAGGTTTTTTATGTTTTTGTTATATAATGGAATGCAGCAGATCAAGCAGTGGCAGCAGAAAGACCAAGTAAGTTATTTGTTGCGCACAGGACGAATTAAAAAAAAATAAAGTTTAGGCGATCTCTGTAATAGTAAAGTTAACAAGAGTACAAGCACGATATTTTCAGTAGAAAACACGAGATAAGAAGATAGAGCTCACGACTTTCAACCTGACAACCAAACAATGTAGCATTTAGCAGAGCCATAGCATTTCACATAGCATTTGGTAATGTTAAATCTGAAGTTGAACAGAATGAGAGACATCCCTTACTAGAAACAGGTGAGAATTTTGAAAGTAAAAAAAAGTCTACCTGAGATTCGCAAAGGAGTCACGTGCCCCCTCTTGCCACACCTCCTCCCGTGGCGGACGCCTATAGGCAATATAAATATATTGCCGTAAAAAAAAAAAACATCTGGAAAGATGTTGGTTTTGATTCGATGACGGCACAACCCACCTGACGGATAGTTCACTCCTGGAAATTGAAATAACAACACCGTGAATTCATTGTCCCAGGAAGGGGAAACTTTATTGACACATTCCTGGGGTCAGATACATCACATGATCACACTGACAGAACCACAGACACATAGACACAGGCAACAGAGCATACACAATGTCGGCACTAGTACAGTGTATATCTACCTTTCGCAGCAATGCAGGCTGCTATTCTCCCATGAAGACGATCGTAGAGATGCTGGATGTAGTCCTGTGGAACGGCTTGCCATGCCATTTCCACCTGGCGCCTCAGTTCGATCAGCGTTCGTGCTGGACGTGCAGACCGCGTGAGACGACGCTTCATCCAGTCCCAAACATGCTCAATGGGGAACAGATCCGGAGATCTTGCTGGCCAGGGTAGTTGACTTACACCTTCTAGAGCACGTTGGGTGGCACAGGATACGTGCATTGTCATGTTGGAATAGCAAGTTCCCTTGCCGGTCTAGGAATGGTCGAACGATGGGTTCGATGACGGTTTGGATGTACCGTGCACTATTCAGTGTCCCCTCGACGATCACCAGAGGTGTACGGCCAGTGTAGGAGATAGCTCCCCACACCATGATGCCAGGTGTTGGCCCTGTGTGCCTCGGTTGTATGCAGTCCTGATTGTGGCGCTCACCTGCACGGCGCCAAACACGCATACGACCATCATTGGCACCAAGGCCGAAGCGACTCTCATCGCTGAAGACGACATGTCTCCATTCGTCCCTCTACTCACGCCTGTCGCGACACCACTGGAGGCAGGCTGCACGATGTTGGGGCGTGAGCGGAAGACGGCCTAACGGTGTGCGGGACCGTAGCCCAGCTTCATGGAGACGGTTGCGAATGGTCCTCGCCGATATATTGATATTTTTTATAATTTGCAGCGCGCTTATTAATTTAAATAAAAGGGTTTGTGTATGTGCATAGCAGCAGACGATAATTTTGATAATGATAGAAGTTGAATTCTTAAGGGAAACCATTGTTAGGCGAATAGATTAAGTACTGATTTTTGTCACTGATTTCTTTTGTAATTGTCAGCGAATTGTTTCACTATGTATTTCATTGAGAAGTATTTCAGTCTGACTCAAGAGTTTGAATAATTTGTAATATTGCTTTAATGCCACTGGAGGCAGATTTACATATGAAGCGATTGTTCAAAGACCTTTTAGCGTTTTGTTAATTGAATGAGAAAGAATCGCTTTCAGAATATAGTTTTTGAAAAAGGGAATTACTTGTTTCGGTTATCATTTATCGAGTTTAGATTTGACCAAACCCTTTCTCTTGAATTATATGTAGTTGTAGTAAGCAGCAGCAGCCGCAGCAACAGCAGGAGCAGCCATACAGAACATGCATTGCACTCAGCGTGAATAATAGGTTTTTTATTTTTTTTGTTATATAATGGAATGCAGCAGATCAAGCAGTGGCAGCAGAAAGACCAAGTAAGTTATTTGTTGCGCACAGGACGAATTAAAAAAAAATAAAGTTTAGGCGATCTCTGTAATAGTAAAGTTAACAAGAGTACAAGCACGATATTTTCAGTAGAAAACACGAGATAAGAAGATAGAGCTCACGACTTTCAACCTGACAACCAAACAATGTAGCATTTAGCAGAGCCATAGCATTTCACATAGCATTTGGTAATGTTAAATCTGAAGTTGAACAGAGTGAGAGACATCCCTTACTAGAAACAGGTGAGAATTTTGAAAGTAAAAAAAAGTCTACCTGAGATTCGCAAAGGAGTCACGTGCCCCCTCTTGCCACACCTCCTCCCGTGGCGGACGCCTATAGGCAATATAAATATATTGCCGTAAAAGAAATAAAAACATCTGGAAAGATGTTGGTTTTGATTCGATGACGGCACAACCCACCTGACGGATAGTACACTCCTGGAAATTGAAATAAGAACACCGTGAATTCATTGTCCCAGGAAGGGGAAACTTTATTGACACATTCCTGGGGTCAGATACATCACATGATCACACTGACAGAACCACAGACACAAAGACACAGGCAACAGAGCATACACAATGTCGGCACTAGTACAGTGTATATCTACCTTTCGCAGCAATGCAGGCTGCTATTCTCCCATGAAGACGATCGTAGAGATGCTGGATGTAGTCCTGTGGAACGGCTTGCCATGCCATTTCCACCTGGCGCCTCAGTTCGATCAGCGTTCGTGCTGGACGTGCAGACCGCGTGAGACGACGCTTCATCCAGTCCCAAACATGCTCAATGGGGAACAGATCCGGAGATCTTGCTGGCCAGGGTTGTTGACTTACACCTTCTAGAGCACGTTGGGTGGCACAGGATACGTGCATTGTCATGTTGGAACAGCAAGTTCCCTTGCCGGTCTAGGAATGGTCGAACGATGGGTTCGATGACGGTTTGGATGTACCGTGCACTATTCAGTGTCCCCTCGACGATCACCAGAGGTGTACGGCCAGTGTAGGAGATAGCTCCCCACACCATGATGCCGGGTGTTGGCCCTGTGTGCCTCGGTTGTATGCAGTCCTGATTGTGGCGCTCACCTGCACGGCGCCAAACACGCATACGACCATCATTGGCACCAAGGCCGAAGCGACTCTCATCGCTGAAGACGACATGTCTCCATTCGTCCCTCCACTCACGCCTGTCGCGACACCACTGGAGGCAGGCTGCACGATGTTGGGGCGTGAGCGGAAGACGGCCTAACGGTGTGTGGGACCGTAGCCCAGCTTCATGGAGACGGTTGCGAATGGTCCTCGCCGATACCCCAGGAGCAACAGTGTTCCTAATTTGCTGGGAAGTGGCGGTGCGGTCCCCTACGGCACTGCGTAGGATCCTACGGTCTTGGCGTGCATCCGTGCGTCGCTGCGGTCCGGTCCCAGGTCGACGGGCACGTGCACCTTCCGCCGACCACTGGCGACAACATCGATGTACTGTGGAGACCTCACGCCCCACGTGTTGAGCAATTCGGCGGTACGTCCACCCGGCCTCCCGCATGCCCACTATACGCCCTCGCTCAAAGTCCGTCAACTTCACATACGGTTCACGTCCACGCTGTAGCGGCATGCTACCAGTGTTAAAGACTGCGATGGAGCTCCGTATGCCACGGCAAACTGGCTGACACTGACGGCGGCGGTGCACAAATGCTGCGCAGCTAGCGCCATTCGACGGGCAACACCGCGGTTCCTGGTGTGTCCGCTGTGCCGTGCGTGTGATCATTGCTTGTACAGCCCTCTCGCAGTGTCTGGAGCAAGTATGGTGGGTCTGACACACCGGTATCAATGTGTTCTTTTTTCCATTTCCAGGAGTGTAGATGTGCTGATAGTGGTTTCAGCATCGTCCGCCAACAGATAGCGTAACGGCAACCTCCAAGAGCGCCATTCTTTTTTTGGGGGAATGCTCACGGCCAGAAGGCTAAATGTAGTGCAAACGTGTGAAGCAAGCAGACGACCATACCAGGGAGACACATTCGTGCTTTCTGCAGTCAACGGAGTGAGTTTGAAGAGGGTCCGATTGTGGCCTTCCGAGTGTCAGGATGGTCCTTCGAAAAGATTTCCACACGGACATGCTGCGTCGGTTGTGCAATGATGCTGTTACCACTGGTCACATGATCACACTCACACTCGTAGACGAGGATCTGGACTTTGGCGCAGCACAGACGCCCACCAAAATAGTCATATTGTAAGGTCAGCAGAGGCAGACCATACAGCTACCACAGCACAGATAAGAGGCTTATAAGACCAAACATGTCAACATGAAGTGTTGCAAACTGGGTTTTAACAATCGGACTACAGATACGCACATCTCTACCCCGTCTTCCACTCACGCCACAAGCACCGACGTGCACGGCTCGACTGGTGCCGTCAGAGAGGATCACTTTGGAAGACAGAAAAGCGCGCTGTGGTCTTCAACGATCAGAGCAGATTCTGACTGCACGAAAGTGATGCTCGTTTACGTGCACAACGCTAAGCTACAAAACTCGGTCAGTATTGGTGTTTCCGGAGGGGACGTTAACCGGCGCTCGGTACGTGCAGAATGTTTTTAGGCCTGTTCTTTTTCCGTTTTTGCAACGGGAAGATGATGTGTTATTCCAATAACACAGTCCTCACCCACACACTGTCCGCGAAACTCAACGTGCTCTGCAAGACATACTCCAGTTTACCTGGCCAACACGATCTGTGGACTTGTCTCCAGTCGAACATGTGTGTGATATGATGGGACGAGAAGTGATCCGTCAACCAACAACTCTTACAGAACTAGGTGAATGATCGATTAGCGCCTGCATTGCTACCTGTGGAGGCTACACCACGTACTGATACCGGTGTTTCGGCATGTATCGATACCTCGGTACCTCAGTACCGCTTGTGTTATTGATCTGTAAATGTAATAATTTTATTTACTCATGTGCTGTTGAAACAATAAGTCTTGAGTGATTTGAAATCTCTAAATCATTATGATCATCGTCATCAGTGTTCTGACCTACGGCAGGCCTTCACCGTTGCTCTCCATGCAGTCCTATCGTTTGCTAACCTCTCCTTTTTCTCATAATTTTTTTCCTATTCTTATACTACCCACCGTTTGGTATTTTCTGCATCCTCTTTTCTTCTGTTCACTGTTCTTTCTGCAGAACACATCAGTAACCAATGTCTTCTCGTTCAGTGTCCAAGCCAATTCTGTTTCCTCTTCCTGATTAGCTTAAAAATTTCTCTCTCTTCCCCCACTCTCCTCGACACCTCATTTCAAACTTCGTCTATCCATTTTATTCCTTCCATGCTCCTCCAAATTCACGTCTCAAAGGCTTCTGTTCTTCTTTCTTTCTCTTTCCTCAGTGTCCATGTCTCAGCTCTGTATAATACCACACTCCATACGAAGCACTTCGCCAGTCTCTTCCTCAGGACCCTGTCTATGCACTCATATAGAGGCCTAATCTTCTTATTAAATGGCTACTTGGCAATTGCTATACATGTTTTCACCTCCTCATTACATCTCATATCGTCCATAAGAATGCTTCCCAAATGTCTGAAAGCATTAACTTGTTCAATATTCTCCTCTCCTAACTTTATAGTTCTTCTTACTTTTCTTGCAGTTGTTGTTGTGGTCTTCAGTCCACAGACTGGTTTGATGCAGCTCTCCATGCTACTCTATCCTGTGCAAGCTTCTTCATCTCCCAGTACCTACTGTAACCTACATCCTTCTGAATCTGTTTACGACATTTAACCTCCACGCTGCCCTCCACTACTAAATTGGTGATCCCTTGATGCCTCAGAATGTGCCCTATGAACTGATCCCGCCTTCTAGTCAAGTTGTGGCACAAATTTCTCTTCTCTCCAATTCTATTCAATACCTCTTCATTAGTTATGTGATCTACCCATCTAATCTTCAGCATTCTTCTGTAGCACCACATTTCGAAAGCCTTCTATTCTCTTCTTGTCTAAACTATTTATCGTCCACGTTTCACTTCCATACATGGCTACACTCCACACAAATACTTTCAGAAACGACTTCCTGACACTTAAATCTGTACTCGATGTTAACATATTTCTCTTCTTCAGAAACGCTTTCTTTTCCATTGCCAGTCTACATTTGATATCCTCTCTACTTCCACCATCATCAGTTATTTTGCTCTCCAATAGCAGAACTCATTTACTACTTTAAGCGCCTCATTTCCTAATCTAATTCCCACAGCATCACCAGACTTAATTCGACTACTTTCCATTATCCTTGTTTTGCTTTCGTTCATGTTCATCTTGTATCCTCCTTTCAAGACACTATCCATTCCATTCTACTGTTCTTCCAAGTTCTTTGCTGTCACTGACAGAGTTACAATGTCATCGGCGAACCTCAAAGTTTTTACTTCTTCTCCATGGATTTTAATTCCTACTCCGAATTTTTCTTTTGTTTCCTTTACTGCTTGCTCAATATACAGATTGAATAACATCAGGGACAGGCTACAACCCTGTCTCACACCCTTCCCAACCACTGCTTCCCTTTCGTGCCCCTCGACTCTTGTAACTGCCAACTGGTTTCTGTACAAATTGTAAATAGCCTTTCTCTCCTTGTATTTTACTCCTGCCACCTTCATAATTTGAAAGAGAGTATTCCAGTCAACATTGCCAAAAGCTTTCTCTAAGTCTACAAATGCTAGAAACGTAGGTTTGCCTTTCCTTAATCTATTTTGTAAGATAAGTCGTAGGGTCAGAATTGCCTCACGAGTACGAAGATTTTTATGGAATCCAAACTGATCTTCCCCGAGGTCGACCTCTTTCTGTTTTTCAATTAGTCTGTAAAGATTTGGTGTTAGTATTTTGCAGCTGTGACTTATTAGACTGATAGTTCGGTAATTTTCACACCTGTCAACACCTGCTTTCGTTGGGATTGCTTTATTATTTTCTTCTTGAAGTCTGAGGGCATTTCGTCTGTCTCATATATTCTGCTCACCAGATGGTAGAGTACTGTCAGGACTGGCTCTCCAAAGGCTATCAGTAGTTCTAATGGAATTTTGTCTTCTCCGGGGGCCTTGTTTCGACTTAGGTCTTTCAGTGCTCTGTCAAACTCTTCACACAGTATCAATTTCCTATTTCATCTTCATCTACATGCTCTCCCATTTCTATAATATTGTCATCAAGAACATCGCCCATTTTTAAACCCTCAATATACTCCTTCCACCTTTCTTCTTTCCCTTCTTTGCTTAGAACTGGGTTTTCATCTGAGCTCTTGATATTCATGCAAGTGGTTCTCTTTTCTCCAAAGGTCTCTTTAATTTTCCCGTAGGCAGTATCTATCTTTCCTCTAGTGATATGCGCCTCCACATCCTTACATTTGTCCTCTAGTCATCCCTGCTTAGCCATTGTGCAATTCCTGTTGATCTCATTTTTGAGACTTCTGTTTTCCTTTTGCCTGATTCATTTACTACGTTTTTATATTTTCTCCTTTCACTAATTAAATTCAATATCTCTTCTGTTACCTAAGGATATCTGCCAGCCTTTGCCTTATTATTTACTTAATCCTCCTCTGCCTTCACTATTTCATTTCTCAAAGCTACCATTTCTTCTTCTACTGTATTTCTTTTCCCTGTTCTTTCAATCGTTCCCTAATGCTCTATCTGAAACTCTATACAACCTCTGGTTCTTTCGGTTTATCCAGGTCCCATCTCCTTAAGTTCCCACCTTTTTGCAGTTTCTTTAGTTTTAATCTACAGTTCATAACCAATAGATTGTGGTCAGAGTCCACATCTGCCCCTGGAAACTTCTTACAGTTTAAAACCTGGTTCCTAAATCTCTGTCTTACCATTATATGATCTATCTGAAACCTGTCAGTATCTCCATGTTTTTCCATGTATACAACATTCTTTCATGGTTCTTGAACCAAGTGTTAGCTATGATTAAGTTATGCTCTGTGCAAAATTCTACCAGGCGGCTTCTTCTTTCATTCCTTACTCCCATTCCATATTCACCTACTACGTTTCCTTCTCTTCCTTTTCCTACTGTCGAGTTCCAGTCACCTATGATTATTAAATTTTCGTCTCCCTTCACTATCTGAATTATTTCTTTTCTCTCATCATACATTTCATCAATCTCTTCGTTATTTGTGGAGTTAGTTGGCATATAAACTTGTACTACTGTAGTAGGCGTGGGCTTCGTATGTATCTTGGCCACAATAATGCGTTCACAATGCTGTTTGTAGTAGCTTACCCGCATTCCTATTTTCCTATTCATTATTAAACCTACTCCTGCATTACCCCTATTTGATTTTGTATTTATAACCCTGTATTTACCTGACAAGAAGTCTTGTTCCTCCTGCCATCGAACTTCACTAATTCCCACTATATCTGACTTTAACCTATCCGTTTCCCTTTTTAAATTTTCTAACCTACCTGCCCGATTAAGGGATTTGACATTCCACGCTCCGATCTGTAGAACGCCAGTTTTCTTTCTCCTGGTAACAACGTCCTCTTGAGTAGTCCCCGCCCAAAGATCCGAATGGGGGACCATTTTACCCCCGGAATATTTTAACCAAGAGGACGCCATCATCATTTAACCATACAGTAAACCTGCATGCCCTCAGGAAAAATTACGGCTTTCAGCAGTTCGCAGTACCAGCATAGCAAGGCCGTTTTGGATAGTGTTACAAGGCCACATCAGTCAATCATCCACTCTGTTGCCCCTGCAACTACTGAAAAGGCTGCTGCCCCTCTTCAGGAACCACACGTTTGTCTGGCCTCTCAACAGATACCCCTCTGTTGTGGTTGCACCTATCACCACACATTTTGTCTTTCTCTTATGTATCATTCCGAATTCCTCGCAAGTCTTATTTAATTCTTTTAACATTCCAGTCATAATTCTTTCGCTCTCTGCCAATAAAATCGTATCATTCACAAATCGAATACATTCTATCCTCTTACCGCTAATCTGCACTCCTCTACTTCCTTTCACATATTTCTGGACAATATGCTCCAAATACATGTTAAACAGTGTTGGGGAGAAACATCAGCCTTGTCTCAGTTCCCTTCCAATTGTTCTTTCCTCTGTCATGTCATACCCAATCTGTACTCGTAGTTTCTGTTATAGGTAAAGGTATTTAATGTGCCTGCTATCCCTTCTTCGATACCATTCTTCCTTAGAATTCCACTGTAGTCTAAGACTTTATCAAAGGCTTTAACAAAATCAATGAAAACAGCATAAACTCGTTTTCTTCTCTCAATGTATCTCTCACCTATAAATCTTAGCAGTCCAATTACGCCTGTGGTACCTTTCCCTGCTCTACATCAATACTGTTCCTATGCAACTTTTTTCCTGTCTTCCATGAAGTCTTCTATTTATCATACTTAACAAAACTTTAATAAAATCTTCAAAAGGGCATATAATCGTGCACACATTGTGTTGCACAGGTGACGGATGTCAATTTGTGGGATGGAGTTTTTTGTCTGTTGTACTTAAAATTGAAACAAATGAGCCCTCGGTCACAATTTTATAGTCTTATTAATCAGGTTTCAACACTTTTAAGAGTGTCTTCATCAGAATTTAGACATTTAAAGTGGTCTATAACATAATTACAAATTTAAGGGAAAACTTTTATATGAAAAAGTGTAAGTATTGACTAACAATACAAGACTGAGACAGTACTTACATGTCACATACAAAGTAAATAACAGGTCAGAAGGGCTTTAGTCTCAAAATATTTAAAAGAAATGTGTGAAGGCTAGCCTCTAAGGGCTGCTCTTACCTGTACAGCCACATGTAATGAAACTTCCCCTTTGTATGTAAAGAATGACAGTGGTGGAAAAACCTCTTACGTTATTTGATCTTCAAACAGCTGAGCAAAACTGAAGGTACTCGGACAGTTCTCTCTTTACTTATTCTGATCGTCACAAAACTGACACACACCATTTTTAAAACAACGCAATCTGACTTTCAATAATCCCTATAAAAGAATGGCCCTAACAATAACTTACACCTTTCAAGAATCACTTACCTCATAAAAATCTTAGTTACTCGAACTACTGCAATACAGCGAGCGCCAATAGTGTCAGCTAAATAAAAGATTCTAACTACTGAAGGCACTAACTACTGATAGGCATAGTTAGCAAATGAAAGATTTTGATAGAGAACAAACAATATATTTACCTTAATATTGCTCAAAAGTCATTATATATATTCGTGACATCCAGTTAAACAAATTTCCTTTTTTGGTGGACACAAGTCCAGGTCGTCCACTCATAGTGACCTCTCCAAACTCTGACATCTCTCTCCCCACATCCGTTGCACACAGCGCAGCCAGCCATTTTCATACAGAGCGATACATGGCGTCACCAACATAAAAACCTAAACAGCCTACTTACATAGCCCACATGTTGCACGAAAAAAGTTTTACAAATTATTTTGGGCAGTGGCCAATACTTATTTGTTAATTTTTTATTGCTTATGATAACCAATATATCAAATGCACACTTATTGATACAATGTTGTTCAAAAGCAAACATTGTCCTCAGTCCATAAAGACAATCCTGATATTTAATCAAGCAGTAATTGCAGTTTTATGTACCAAGACTGAGCAGTAAAGGAAAATACACACATAAGTGGTGGCTTTCCATGGAGTCTTGAAGAAGTAGTGTTGTCCTTCCAATGGAAAGACAGTGCTGACCCTTGACATGCGAACAGGTAAGGGGTCACAACAGAGCAAACCCACAGCAGAGTCAGTCGAAGTTTTGAAGAATATTGTAGGTAGGTCATCACAGAGCAGAACTACAGTATTTCTTGTAGAGATAATGGTATTGGTGGACCACCACAGGTGCAGACCCACTGTAGCCCTGATAGAGATTATGGTATTGGTGGGCCACCACAGGTGGAGACCCACTGCAGTCCTTGTAGAGATGGCTAGCAGCCATCCGTTGCGACTGTGTGGGTGCACAATCACCATCAAAGACTCTTGTGGATAATATAGCAAATCCATTATCCACAACATGGGCACATACAAAAAAAAAATTTAAAAAAGGTCCTTAGAAGTAGCAATGCTGTTAGCCAGTCCCTTCCTGAATTATCACCACACGTGGAAGCACTAACACAGTCATTTACCATCTGAGACTTTACTAATACAGTATGACCAACAGAAATGTGTGCAGTAAAATGAATCCCTGCTATTCACTTAATCTGAAGAACTGGTGTCTATACAATTACAAATTTATGGCATAAGAATATAATTCTAAACGTACTGAAAACGTCGTTAAAGAGCATAATAAGAAAATTAGTAGTAATCCAGACGTTACAAAAGAATAGAAATAAGCATATACATGAGTATTATAGGAATTGTGACATAAGTAAATAAATGAGAAATGAGAATATTCAAATATTAGTTTGACATATGATCATTAAAGGAAAACATAACAGAATAAATAATATCTAAACATTTTTCCAAAGTATTTGAGGATAACAATACTCCTCATAATAGTAAATGCAGCTTAGTATCAGAAAATTCTACAACATAGCACTTATCAGATAAAAACATAAAGACAGGAAGAACATAGACACACAAGGTTACACATAAATGTATGCAATTCCTGTGAAGGGAAATGTCTATTTGTGATCCCGTTTTTAAGAGAGTAGATCATAAAATTATTATTTAATGGTTCTGTAGACAGAAAATATTTACATTAGTACATCTATTAAATTTTATTTTAACCAATACTGCAGTGCAGCTAAGAACTAGATATCAAACAAAATGAGCCAATATAGACATAACGCAAGGTATGAAACGTCATTCACTAGCCATATGGCATTTCATAACGCAGTAAAAAAAAATCTCTCAACTTGAAAGACAGCAGTCATAATCAATTGTACAGACGTAAAAACTTCTCGTGATTCCATAGGCATTTTAGTAAATATCAGAAATTACGATCTCGAAAGTGTAATCACATGTTTTCATGTATGAGCGTGTCATATTTGCGATGCTTTCTACAAAAACTTTTAATGGTGAGGTTAATGGCCTCCTTTTTCTACACCTGTGCCTCTGAAAGGCGTACACTAATGGCTTTTTTTCCAGGCAACTGTCGCACAGCTGGGCGCCCACAGTGTATTACATCAAGGTCACTTACCTTCTTTACTGATATTTTTATGACAGCAGTTTCCAGTACAATGACAGTCTCATACAAATAAAAATATTTCACATGTTGAAAATTTGTGTTAGAAGTGTGTAGAAACAAACTCTCATACATAACAGTGTCCAAAAATTTCTGCTGGCATTGTGATACATTCAAAATTCCAGGTCCGAATCATGGCACTGTCGCCGTTTGAAACTTCCCCTTATGCATGTACAGCAGTGCTGGAAAAACTCTTACTTTATTTGATTTTCAAACAGCTGAGCTGAACTGAATGTTATCAGGCAGTTCTCTCTTTACTTATTCTGATCGTCACTAAACTGACACACACCATTTTTAGCATAACGCAATCTGACTTTCAATAATCCCTACAAAAGAATGGTCCTGACTAACAATAACTTATACCTTTCATGAATCACTTACCTCACAAAACTCTTCATCACTCGAACTACTGCAATACAGCGGGCGCCAATAACACCAGCTAAATAAAAGATTCTATCTACTGAAGGCACTAACTACTGATAGGCATAGTTAGCCAATGAAAGATTTTGATAGAGAACACACAATGTATTTACCTTAATAGTTTTCAAAAGTTTATATAATTTCCTTTTTCTGATGGACACACGTCCAGATCATCCACTCATAGCGACCTCTCAAAACTCTGGCATCTCTCCCCCCACATCCACCACTTCTGGCAGCTCACCTATAACTGCCGAATGCTATGTGCTGTTCACATCCAACTGCCCAACACTACACTAGCGAATATTCCAAAAATGAGTCCAACCAGCTACAGACTGCACTGCACACAGCGCAGTCAGCGATTTTCATACAGAGCGATACGTGGCGTCACCAACATAAAAACCTAAACAGCCTACATACAGTTGCAGTGGACTGAGGCACCTGCATGAACAAGTGTGGTAGGTGAACATGACATTGCAGTGAGAGTGCCATCTCGTAGCTGCAGGTACAAATTGGTTACTTAACATTCAAATGTAGACAGGCGAAAATTATATTGAATATTGTTCAGTATATAATGTAAAAGGCAATATTTTGTTTAACTGTGACAGATAAAGTAACATTTTGTCTACATCAGATCTTAGAAGTACAGTTTGAAGCATAAAAACGCCATTATAGCAAATGCAGAAACAGCTGAATGACACAGCATGTAGAAATCGATATAACATGAAATACAGCCAGTAAACCTTTTAATAAATGAAAAATTATGAGATGACTTACATAGAAAGAAAACATTTCGGTGAACTGCACGGACAGACGCGAAATTAAATCTCAAGTAATGGCTTTATACCGTTGAAGAATTTTTTGTTACGCAACTGCAGCTGCTCATTGAAAATGAAGCTATCATTTCGAGAAATATGTTTAGAAATCTCTAATTTTTCAAGAATATTTAACTTACGCCCTTTCTTATCGGTGTGCAAGATGTTGATATCGGAAATAGCTTTAGGCATCTCACTTGTAATCAGAAGATGGTCGGCGAAAGACGAATTTTGGGGGCTAGTACCATTTTTTTTTAAAAAGAAAGGTGTTCTATGTGTCGTGTAACCAGTGTGCGTGTTTCCTCTGCAGGGGTGGGTCCGACCGAGTGTTCCGCTTGAGGCCTTTCTCGGCCACTGTCTTGTGCCTTTTTAGAGGCCACTAGTTCGTTTGTTTCGGCATATCACCCCTGGGTTTTTGTTTGAGGGGGAGAGATTGAGCTATGCGTGGCTCGTGTTCCCGCCATCTTGTATTTTACACCCTGTTTTTAACGTACTTCCACCTCACTACGTTAATTTAAATTACTACTGTCACTGAGTTGCTGCTTTGCCTGACCGTGAGCGGCTTTAGCAGCGCGCATCGATATATCCCCTCTCGTAGTATCTTTGGTCGACTGCTATGACTTCCCGGTCGTTGTCTGTTGTAAGCGTGTTCGGATCAGACAGTCAAATGGAACGCGTCTGGCGCGCAGTCCAGACCTGCCAGTCGGTGAGTGGTAACGCGGCATTAGTGCAGTCGGGTGGAGCAACAGTGAGGTCTGCATCGACATGGCTCGCCCGACCATTGCCGCCACGCATCACTTGAGCCAGGCCACGGTCTTGGTGGATCGTCGGTCGGTCGTCCTACTGGACGATGCGTATTGGCTCGCCAATCGTTTGAGACAGCTGCGTGTGTGCGTGAGTGGGAGATGCACCAGCAGTGGAGTCGCAATGGAGCAGCAGTCGCGACGGACCAGCAGGTAGTCGGTCGGTTGTTGCGGACCAGAGAAGTTATCTTCGCGCGGTGTAGTCGGCTGGGGCTTCTGGTAGCCCCTGCGCAGTGTCGGAGCGTGTGTGGAGCTGTCCAATTGCTACGAGCTTCATGGCTCACTGACCCAGGATGTCAAGGATAGTGGATAATTATGTCCGTAACATTTTGGTGTTTGAGTTCTCATGTACCTGTTGGTGACAAGCAAGTCTTTCGTCAGTCGGTCCATGGCTGACCCCTGGCTCGGTTCCAACGGATCAATTACAGTTCGTCTCACCACCTATCTCGCCTAAGTGAACGAGGGTAGACCGACCACCCCGGAGGCTTCTGAGTGCCATAGGTGTTTAATTATCTGCTGTCAGCTACTTTACATTTGAGGTTTATGGTTATTTTTTGATTTTTCTTAATTTTGCAAAATTAATTTTTAAATTTATCTTTCAAGCTTAAACATTGCGGCCTTCTGCCATAAAAGTCTACGGTAATATATTCTAAAATTTTGAAATTAAAATTGTGGCCCTCAGCCATTTGTATTGCACTTTGCATATGTTTGCTGTTTTTTAAATAATTTTATTTCTGTCTTAATTGGATTTTTATCTTGTTGATTTGTTGAGATATCCTCTTTGGAGGCCTTCAGATGTGAAAGAATTGCGTTCGGTAAAGGTCTGGCTATGTGCCGCTTTGGTTGTAAAAGTTATGAAGTTACAATAAATGACAATTAGGAGAACTTTCTAGAGGGGAACGAATAGATTTTAAATTATGAATGAAGCTTTTTTTCCAAGTTGTTATTGGTAGAAAAGTCAACGTTGCATTTGTATTTATTACACAGAAGACGTTGGATCTGATAGATGGGCCCCAAGGAAAGAATAGAAAAATATTTTTTTGGGTTATATTCAATGATAGAGGTGCCGAGGGTAGTAACTCTTTTAACAGTTTTCTTTCTGAGTATGTCATGTATTATGCCAGGTTTATTTTCGTTATTAACTGCTGTCGTTTTGAGTAAATTGGTTTCGTCGTTGAAATTTTGTTTCGAAAGTGGAATGGAAGTAGCTCGGTGAATAGCAGAGTGAAAGAAGGCGTTTTATGAGACTGTGGATGCATAGAAGACGCAGGAACAATCTGATCAGTATATGTTTCTTTACGAAAAATACTGAATAAGATTTTATTTTCTTCTATTTTAAACGTCAAATCAAGAAAGTTTAATTGGCGGGCCTCGTTTTCGATGGTGAAAGATATTTTCTCATGAAGTTCATTGAAGAGATTATAAATATGGTCAGTGCCATGAGCAGGCCCCTTGTAGATTATTAAAATATCAACGTATCTGAGATAGGAGTGAATGCCTAGTGATGTAGCTCTCTTCTAGAGAGTTGATGAAAATATCGGCAAGAATACCACATAAGGGATTTCCCATAGCAAGACCCTCGAATTTGCTGGTACAATTGCCCATTAAATTCAAAACTGTAGCACTCGACTACGACGGTGAGATTCATGAAGTCAGTGATTTGTTCGTCTGACAAATCTTTTTTGAAATGACGATTGTAAATGTTTCCCGTACAGGGACATTAGTATAAACGTTTTTGATGTCTAATGAAAACAACTTGGTGTCTGAATTGTACTTAAATCCTTTATTTTATGGACTAAGCCGTGACTTGAGAATCGAATAATTGTGCTCGAAAACGAAAGATTTTTCAGAGTTTCATGTAGAAATTTGGACAAATCATGGTACGCGCTATTCATAATATTAGATATCGGGCGTATAGGATGGTTAGATTTATGGATTTTAAATTGGGACCGAAGTTTTGAGGGCTGAGGGTTTATGTTAATAAGTATTTTCTTCTGAAAAGGTTTCATTAGAAATTTTACGTTACTGATAGCCGACCTGACTTCTTTTTAATTCAGGAGTCGGATCCTCATGCAGTTCCGAAATATTATTTTCGCTAAAAAAAATCTAAGGTTTTGGAAATATATTCAGAATTGTAAGCAATAACTAAAGAGCAACCTTTGTCAGACTTAGTTACTAGAGCATCTTCTTCTTCAAGTTTACTATTAATTGACTTAACCAATTTTCTATCGTTATGTGTAACATGAAGAGAGGCTGCATTTTTGCTAAGAATGTTAGCTACATCATAAGCAATTCCAGTTTGACATACATTAACTATTTTTTTTACAATCAAGACCAATTTTTAAATCGACAATAATTTTTTCAATGAGCTTTTTGTCAGTCAAGTTGGACATGACATTGTATTTCAGCCCTTTTTCCAGCAAGACAGTTTCATTCTGTGTAAAATTAATGTTAGATTTCTTTTATAAAAAAACATGATCGCTTTTTTAAATGTGCTTTGCGGACATTTTCCACCAGGAAACAGACAAAAACTAAGTTTCTTTTCATGATTACGGGTTGTGCTTTGTTTACAAATTTCCAAATGTTTGTTAAGCTTTATCCAGAAATCGTCAATGTTGAAGTTATAATTAATAAGAAAAATATTTGTGGGTTCTAAATACAGGTAATATACCTCTTCATTAAGGTATTTTTTAGTATATAGCTTTTTAACATTATCAGAAATGAGATTTTTAATGATGGGCCTGAAGAACTTGGAATCTTTCTTACAAGTAGCAAAATTAACATGGGCTTTCGCGTAATTAGGGACCAGTTCCCTTCTTTCACATTGCTTATTAACTTGAATGTCCATCTTGTACTTAGTAGTTTCTTCTTGAGATCTTTGTATTTAGAGGCAGCCTTGTATGCTTGGGCAGGCAAGAATCGCAAAGTTTTAAACATGGCTGCTTGGTTCAGTGACCGTTTATAAAGTAAAATTGAAACAAATGAGCCCTCGGTCACAATTTTTTAGTCTTATTAACTAGGTTTCAACACTTCTAAGAGTGCCTTCATCGGAATTTAGACACATAAGTGGTCTATAACATAATTACATATCCACGGGAATTTTTTTTGTATAAAGTGTAAGTACTGACTAACAATACAAGACAGAGACTGTACTTACATGTCACGTATAAAATAAATAACAGGCCAGAAGGGTTTTAGTCACAAAATGTTTAAAAGGAATGTGTGAATGTTAAGCAGCCAAGTTGTACCCGCGGCTAATAGATGACTCTCTCACTGCAATGTCACGTTCACGTGCAACCTGTGGTTGCACAGGTATGAGCAGCCCTTAGAGGCTCGCCTTCACACATTCCTTTTAAATTTTTGTGACTGAAGCCCTTCTGGCCTGTTATTTATTTTATAAGTGACATGTAAGTACTGTCTCGTGTTGTTAGTCAGTACTTACACCTTTCTATATAAAAAAATTTCCCATGAATTTGTAATTATGTTATAGGCCACTTTAAATGTCCAGCGGTCGCGGGGTTCAAGACTGTAGCGCCTAGAACCGCTCGGCCACTCTGGCAGGCATACTTTACAGCCTTGGAGATGCTGAAGTCCGTAGCTTCCTTGACGTATGTCACCCATCTACTCACGTTCTAGGCAGTCGATTTCGTTTAGTTTTCTCCTCTGAGATCCACTCTCATATCTTCTTTGGCCATTTGTTATAATCCACTCTTTGTGCATGGCCACCTTCTGTCAGTAGCAAGACTGCACAGAAAATTTGCAGTCAGAACTTTGAGGAATAAGGAAGTGAGTAAATTTTCGACTGTTATCCATGGATTTGAAGTACTGAAGACGATACGGTGGAGTCTTAATATTAAACCACAACATAAATTAAGAAATCAGAAAAATTATGGAAGTGGTAGGGAACGTACTAGAAGCTATTGAGACCTAGCTCTTAATGCAATCTTCAAACATAGCTTCAGATAGTTGTTTCTTTCTTTTAATGTATATCGTATTTCAATCCGCATCGGCTATTGTCCTCTTTCATGCTCTGATTAGATGAATGAGTGAATATCAATAATTCCATGGTCACTCACAAACTGGAATACTTCCCGAATGACATAAAACTTAGTGTATTTACACTATTGACCATTAAAATTGCTACACCAAGAAGAAATGGAGATGATAAACGGGTATTCATTGGACAAATACATTATACTAGAACTGACATGTGATTACATTTTCACCAGTTTGGGTGCACAGATCCTGAGAAATAAGTACCCAGAACAACCACCTCTGGCCGTAATAACGGCCTTGATGCGCCTGGGCATTGAGTCAGAGGTTGGATTGCGTGTACAGGTACAGCTGCCCATGCAGATTCAACACGATACCACAGTTCATCAAGAGTAGTGACTGGCGTATTGTGACGGGCCAGTTGCTCGGTCACCATTGAGCAGATGTTTTCAATTGGTGAGAGATATGGAGAATGTGCTGGCCAGGGCAGCAGTCGAACATTTTCTTTATCCAGAAACGACCGTACAGGACCTGCAACATGCGGTCGTGCATTATCCTGCTCAAATGTAGGGTTTCGCAGGGATCGAAAGAAGGGTAGAGCCACAGGTCGTAACACATCTGAAATATAACGCCCACTGTTCAAAGTGCCGTCAATGCCAACAAGAGGTGACCGAGACTTGTAATCAATCGCACCTCACACCATCACGCCGGGTGATGCGCCAGTATGGTGATGACGAATACACGGTTCCAATGTGAGTTCACCACGATGTCGCCAAACACGGATGCGAACATCATGATGCTGTAAACAGAACCTGGATTCATCCGAAAAAATGTTTTGCCATCCATGCACCCAGGTTCGTCGCTGAGTACACCGTCACAGGCGCTCCTGTCTGTGATGCAGCGTCAAGGGTAACCGCAGCCATCGTCTCCGAGCTGATAGTCCATGCTGCAGCAAACGTCGTCGAGCTGTCTTGCATCTGTTGAGTCAGGGATCGAGGCGTGGCTGCACGATCCGTTACAGCCATGCGGATAAGATGCCTGTCATCTCGACTGCTAGTGATACGTGGCCGTTGGGATCCAGCACGGCGTTCCGTTTTACCCTCCTGAACCAACAGATTCCATATTCTGCTAAAAGTCATTGGATCTCGACCAACGCGAGCAGCAATGTCGCGATACGATAAACTGCAATCGCGATAGGCTACAATCCGATCCTGATCAAAGTCGGAAACGTGATGGTACTCATTTCTCCTCCTTACACGGGGCATCACAACAACGTTTCACCAGGCAACGCCGCTCAACTGCTGTTTGTGTATGAGAAATCGATTGGAAACTTTCCTCGTGTGAGCACGTTGTAGGTGTCGCCAACGGTACCAATCTTGTGTGAATGCTCTGAAAAGCTAACCATTTGCATATCACAGCATGTTCTTCCTGTCGGTTAAATTTCGCGTCTGTAGCACGTCATCCTCGTGGTGTAGCAATCTTAATGGCCAGCAGTGTAGTTCCCACATAAAATAAATGTAAGCGTTTATTACAAAATAAAATACTGCTTTGCTCTATGAAAGTCGTTAACGCAAAGATGATGACAGGAAAACACGTCACAAAATAAGCCAGGTTAATTCATTCATCTGGTCCGGTGGCAGCTCGTGTGGTATAATAACGTCCCAATGGAAACCAGGGGAGGAAATTGCTTTGGGTGGCGGAGCTAATTGGCCGCGGCGCATGGCGCAATTAGCAAGTGCGAGCATTAGCCGTCGGTCCCGCAGACAGTTCCTGCCCACGCCAGCACGTGCTCCACACACCAGGCAAGGCAGCGGCATCCGGGCTGCGGCCAGTGTTTCAGTTACACACACTGTACGCAACCCAAAGTGCAAATTTGGTCAGCCAAAAAACGAATAACCTATGACTTATCACTCGTCTCTTCGTACTGTTACTTTAATGAAAACAAACAGACAGGTTTTCACTTTGTAAGTAGGCTGTTTAGGTTCTTTTATTGGTAACGCCGCCGCCAAGTAGCGCTCTGTATGAAAATCACTGGCTGTGCCGTGTGCAGTCTGTGGCTGGTTTGCATTGTTGTCTGCCATTGTAGTGTTGCGCAGTGGCAGCTGGATGCTAACAGCGCGTAGCGTTGCGCAGTTGGAGGTGAGCCGCCAGCAGTGGTGGACGTGGGGAGAGAGATGGCGGAGTTTTGAAATTTGTAAGAATTGATGTCATGAACTGATATATATATTATGACTATTAAGGTAAATACATTGTTTGTTCTCTATTAAAATCTTTCATTTGCTAACTGTGCCTATCAGTAGTTAGTGACTTCCGTAGTTTGAATCTTTTATTTAGCTGGCAGTAGTGGCGCTCGCTTTATTGCAATAGTTCGAGTAACGAAGATTTTTGGTGAGGTAAGTGATTTGTGAAAGGTATAGGTTAATGTTAGTCAGGGCCATTCTTTTGTAGGAATTATTAAAAGTCAGATTGTGTTGCGCTAAAAAAAATATTGTGTCAGTTTAAGCACAGTTATGTATAATTTTTCTAAGGGGACGTTTCAACTTGTAATCGAAGGTATGATTTTCTATGACAAAAACTAGTACGTTCTCTGACGTTCAACAGAAGCACATTCACTAACGACGAGAGCACGACAAAAATTATAACCAGGTTTCCCAGGAACTTCGATCAATTGAAGAGAAGTCAAAACAAACGAACACTCTCGGCTTAACCGTAGGCACTCGACCGTATCTGAGAAAACGACGGTCAGAGTTCTACCTTAATTTAGATGCCTTCAGCGCGCGATTAATTTCAGCCTAAATGGTGGCACAGTGGCTAGCGTTGCGGCCTCACCTGTTCCGCCTCGTGTTCGGATCCAGATTGTATTTTACTTACTTTTATTTCATTTATCTGCCCATAGAACGTTACTAAACGAAAGTTTATTATGAAGTTAGGAAATGCAAGGGCTTTATATTAACTGTAAAATTACAACTGGGTTTCACAATAACGATCACACATTTACTATATAAAAACGTGTGTTTGTGGTATTTTCAACGGTTATAATCTGTTCAAATTCTCATATACTTGTATTTCAATCTTCTGTCAATCTCATTTTAATTATTATATTTCATTCTTGTATTTATTCTTAAGGAAGATGTGGTGCATTCCGTTGAATGACACCGCACCGTAGAAACATACCAGACACAGAAATTCCGAACGCCATGAGCATCGCGCGATGAAGTGTTTGCCGCAGTGGCATTTCTTCGTGTGAATATTACTCGGGAAAGAAACGTCGTTTAACACTGGTGAAGATTTTGGGTGTTGCCAATTATTTCGCTGCAACCCATGCATAACGGATCATTTTTTCCGAAAATTGTCGCTTGCAGTTGATTATAAATCAAGATAAATTACAGGAGTTTCACAGCAAATAATTCTTTTAAATTTTTTTTACTCATTTATTGTTCTTTAGCGTACCTAAAACGATAAAAAAGAAATCCTTACAACATCTGTTGTTTGTCTCTCTTCCTGTCCAATTGTTAAAGACTGTTTTTCTAGAATGGGTTACACGTATCAAGTTGATATTTACGTCACATATTAAGGGCTGCCGCCCCTAGGCTGTACATAAAATAGAAGCTTCCAAGTCCACGCAATCACATATTCTGATACTCGCAAGCTCATCCATCACAGTATATAGGGGGTACTTCCCAGTGGCCTAAGATTACGAAATTTTTCAAGAAGTAAGGTTTCACAGTACAAGTAAAGGAAAAAACCGAAAGTAGTTACTTTGTAATTTATCACATGAAAAACATTTCTTTTGTGATTTATTATCGAACTTCAGACTCAAAACATTCTCAAAAGTCTTGGAATTCCTGGGATCGATACCTTGCTATTATTAGTCGATAAAACGCAAAGTCATCGAGATTTTCGATTCCAAGAAAGGATGAACTGTCCATATAAATAATTAAGTTTGTACGGAGCCTCCAGAGCGCGAGTCCTACTCGTGCCTGGCTTCTCTTTTTTTAATTCATTCGCTAGATATACAATTGGTAGACGAATAAGGACAAAACTATTTCAACGTACATTGGAAAACATTCGTGTAATAATGTTCTACGAACGTGGGTAGGTAAATAAAAATATTAATCAGGTTTCGAACACGGGGCGCAAAAGTCTAAAATCGCGAAGCTACCCATTGTCACCGCTTCGGCTGAACACAGTATTTGCTGATAGGCACATAAAGTACCTTGATAAACTTTGACCTTCGTGTTCTCAGAAACAGACGAGACCTATGGATAAGCCAAGACACGTGCTTGCTTATTTTGACTCCTACCGAGTGAAGTCTCTGGGATCTCGGGTTATGGCACTATCCTTGTTGTCCTGGTAAGCATTTCCGGCTAGATTTCTTTTATGCTATTCATTTTCTGGATATAGCAAACTGCTCGAGCACTGACTCTTTTCAGTGTGTGGAACTTTTCAGTCATATATCATGAAGTGGTAGTGGAGAAGACCGAATTCCAGCTAGCAATATTAGACATGAGGTTTCCAGCTCCGCTGTTTACTTGCAAACTAGACGCCTGTAAACCTTAATTAGTAGAAAGGGATGCGTATTATTTTTAATTTAATTCTGCCGTAGTGTATCCTAGACAGCTGACCGATGTCCGAGCGATTCTAGGCGCTACAGTCTGGACCGCTACGGTCGCAGGTTCGAAACCTGCCTTGGCCATGGATGTGTGTGATGCCCTTAGGTTAGTTAGGTTTAAGTAGTTCTAAGTTGTAGGGGACTGATGACCTCAGAAGTTAAGTCTAGACAAGAAAAATTATCCTAGTGTATGTGAAAGTGTATTTTTTATGAGTATACAGAAAACAGACGATCACCTGCTCGACATGTATAGTGTACCTACATCGTCAGCGATGTGCACCTTCTGGATAGAAAAACTCACCCTATGTTTATGCCACTTCCACACATTCGTCTTGGAGAATCTGAGACTCACACTCATTTTTCTAAACAATTGAATGAATCGCAGTGTTTAGCAACTTGAAGATGTTGACTGAATTAGGCTCGCAACAAAGGTGGTTTTACCAGAAATAGTCTCAGTCAAGCTGTAACGGAGCTGTTACTTACATAATTTCTAAAATAATCAATTGGTAATTTATTAACATCAATAGCAGTTCCTAAAAGTCCATTTTATTTCTTTATATAACGAAATTAGTTATACAGTAAATTACTTACATAATTAACAATTGCAAGAGATATTGTAAAGAAAAGTAATAACACCCCTTAACTGATAATTTGTCATAAAAATAGTATTAAGCGTTGGAGTTCGATTTGGTGTTCAACATATCCCGTTTCTGAGTTATCATCAAAGATTATTTAAAAGCTGCCTTTTTCTTGGTCTCTGGTAGTGCAGCTGAAGTGAAGCGTAGTATATATATTATATCCTGAAGTGGGTAATGATTTTAGAAGATTTTTGAAGAAATACATGTACATTCTTTATATTCAAGAATTGGTGCCTCACAGCTCTGCCTAGAGCTTGTGGTAAAATAAATTTTTTACATAACCACTTTCAGTCATCTGACCATCAACAGGTTCATAATAGCATTCACAGCGTCATGTTAGGCGAAATATAAAGTCATTATCGTCAGGTGTTAAAACCACGAATTATACATTGTTGCACTATCGTCACATAAATGACGTTGTCTGTCTATAAAAACTGTGATAGGCAGTGTACAGAATTACTGTCGGTCTTCATCTGTACGGCTGATTGCTGCTCATGGCGCTCCATATTGGAAAAAAGACGCAGATGAAGGATGCGACTAATGACTACATAGTTAAGACACCTTCCGGTGTATGTAACTAGAAAAAATATGATAATGTGATCACCAATTGCGCTCAACAATTTTCGTGGTACTACACTGCTGAAAGACTCACTGCTGCTATCACGCAATGCTGCAGACGCCGTTAGCATGCATACACAATTAGTAAGACAGAGCCGAAGCTAGCGCGATTTTGATATCAAATTGACATCAAATTAACAGACTAAAATTGATTCACTAATCTCCTCCCTCCTGCACCCCTACCCCTGTGAGAAATCCGTCCCACCTCCTGGGAAATCCTCAGCC
Source organism: Schistocerca gregaria (assembly GCF_023897955.1). Lineage (NCBI taxonomy): Eukaryota > Metazoa > Arthropoda > Insecta > Orthoptera > Acrididae > Schistocerca > Schistocerca gregaria. The sequence continues at coordinate 752,363,193 of NC_064922.1, forward strand.
CTCCCTATCCCTCCCACCCCTCCATAAGATTAAAAGATTTTTTCGTAAATCCGACATTAAAATAGGGTTCCGAACAAATAACACGCTAAAACTGAAGCTCCGGCACAAAATATGTAATAGTAGGAATAATTTCAGGGTTCAGGTGTATTTACGATCAGATGTTAAAAAATGGCTCTGAGCACTATGGGACTTAACTTCTGAGGTCATCAGTCCCCTAGAACTTAGAACTACTTAAACCTAACTAACCTAAGGACACCACACACATCCATGCCCGAGGCAGGTTTCGAACCTGCAACCGTAGCGGCCGCGCGGCTCCAGACTGTAGCGCCTAGAACCGCTCGGCCACCAAGGCCGGCAAGATCAGATGTGATGACTGCTGTAAACAATACATAGGACGGACTGGTAGGAACTTTGAAACTAGATTCAGGGAGCACACCTCTCTCAAAATAAAACAGCGTTTGAGGCGCATATGGCTGCCTTGAAGCACTCAGTCACGAACATTGAATAAAACTTAGCAATCCTAGAGAGAGCTCATAAGGGACGGTTTCTTAACATTTTAGAAGAAGTTGAAATATACACCCACAAAAAGAAAGACCCGGATTTAATCCTCAACGAGCAAAGCGAGTTCAATCATAATGCTTATTTTAGTATTTATCACGACTTACTGCAATGATCACTGTTGCGTATAGAAGTCCAAGCCGAAGGATGGGAGATGGTGCACGGTGAAACAGCTGGAAGATGCGTGCAGCGCCTAGCGTCGTTGACGGGGCCCTCCTGCATGGCCCTCTTACCTACGGCGTTGGACGTCAGACGATTGAACGGCTCGTGGCACAACACCGAAATAGCGGGAACCACGGAAGCAGACTATGGAGGAAAACAAGTCGACACCAGCGCCATGGATATAGAAATCGCCCTTTGTTTTCAATAGTACAAAAACGATCATTTTATTGTGTATTTTAATTTTGACAAGTACAGGTTTTAACCTTGACAACTTTAGATCTTAACTAAGTATTTTTGGAGATAAAAGCAAATTAGGAAAATCTATCTAAACAGTATGTGCTTATCTAATGTAACAAATGTACCAAACGCCACCTGTCGGTAAGAGTTTTATAATTAATATAAATGACGTGTGTTCCGCCAACCAATTTAATGTGACGCAGCATATGAAGGATGCTGAGCGTGGACGGGTTGCTCCTGTAACCGAAACTGCAGGTACGTTCTGGTACATTTGACGTTGAGCGGAGAGGACGAAATAGGTTTGCAGTTGTGAAATAGTAAATTAGTATCATTGTCATATCAGATCTGAAGATGGTTCTAGGGGAACCGAAACCGATCATGTGAATAAAAAAATGTTTGCAATCAAGACGGATTATAAGTGAAAGTGTACTCCTAAACTTCAACAAAGATGTACTGCAGATGCTGTCTAAGGATCACACATAATGTTCGCATCTTCCGTGGGAGCCGCAGTCGTATACATCCGCGCCACTGCAGTTGTGCATGCCCATATAATTGGCAGCTGGAGCACCGTCAACACCTACGGCAGCATGTCTGCTCGTTGTAGAAGGTCAAAGCCAACAGCGTGCCGAGTACAGAAGTGGACACGTGCAGTACCAAGAGATGGCTCTTGGAATTAGTGTGATGGCTGGCGATCAGAATACATGATCGCATCATCTAGTGGCCCCTGCGTTAACTACTCAAGCCTCACACAGTCGAATTTTCTCTTCGCGCAGGTCACGTTGAGCGTCCTTCATAATGGGCAGCTGTTTACATCCCAGTGGTGGCTCTATCGGCAGCTTGTGTTTGGTCGTAATGCCCCAAGGGGCTTTAGCCAGTGGCGGCCCGCTTTGTTGTTGATTGCCAGCTCCTGGACATCCATGAAACACCTGTTCACTTACTGCCCGAATTAGCGAAAAACAATGCATCATAAACATTATGAACAAAGTGCTTCGTGTCTTCTCACAAAGGACGCCAAGAGTATTTCCCAGAACGAAACGAGTGGTCACTGGCTTGTAGAAAAATATAGAATGTGGTTCAGAGACATTCCTCCACTCGTCCGGCGTCCTAGTCTTCTTCGAAGGAATATGCAGTTAAATGTCACTCGGCAAAATACTAAGATGTTTCACTGACAACGAACAAAGCGCTTCCTGAAAGGGTAGGTGCACTCTAAAGTGCCACTGACTAAATGAAATACCGCCAAAGAATAAGTGCTTCCTGTCTTCCCATCGGCTAACCAAAAGATCTTGAGTTGTGCTTCCGAGCTACACCAGTAAGGTGAACCCTGTGAACAACAAAAAATACCTGTCTGTTGTCCACAACACCTGAAACATGTATGACTCTGTAGCCCTGGGTTTCCCTGTTCTTCTTGGAACACTGGGCATTTAAATATCACTGGGGAAAATACAAAGACGCTCGACTGCCAATGAACGGCGTGCTTTCTGGAAGGAGAGGTGCACACTAAAGTGCCACTGACTGACTGAAACACTGAAAAACAATGAAGCACTTCCTGTCTTTCCACCTACAAATCGCTCCATTCTGACATGTGTTCTGAACATATGCCAGAAAGGCCAATTCTGTAAACAACAGACAATATCTGTCTGCTGACAACTCCATTCCAAATTTGTATGAGCTTGCAGACCTGGCCGTCCCTCAGAATACCCTCCTGTAAAATGAGGGTGGTTCAAAAACATTCCTCAGCTTGTCCAGCGACCTATTTTTCTTGGAACACCTGGGTGCTTAAATGTCGCTGGGAAATATCAGTACATTGAACAATATGCTTTCTCTCCTCCCACCCGCAAACCGTTAAGTGTATATCCCAAAACGACCAGAAAGGCTCCATGATGCTCTTCCCTTGTGAACAATAGCAAAATATGTCTGCACAACACACCATTCCAAACTTGTATCAGATCGCAGACCTGGGTCTCCCTTGGAATAACGTCCTGCAGGAGCATTTCTATTGGATCCTGACAGATTTGTCACTGACCTCTAGAATTGGGGAATCCCTTACCCTCCCCCGCCCTAAATACCTCCCTGTCCCCAAATGGAAATAGGTAAGAAACGCTCAGTCCCTGCTGAGCTGTTGGTGTGAAGGCAGTTATGTCTGCACAATGTATTCAATGGATGAGATGTTGGTGGCGGACAGAGAGGACCTTAACAACTGTATTTCCTGTAAGTATGCAACTGAGGACTATGTTCACAGCTTCCCACATGAAAACTGGAAACAAATGATAATGGAGGAGAATAAAAAGAACACTTTTTGGCAAATAATGGTGATGCAGTGGGACAGCTTGAAGATGCATTTGGTAACTGGTACGGTTGCTTGTGCTTGAACTGCCGACCTTGTTCGAAATGCTTAGTCAGTTTGCCTCTTCCACCACGAAACAAGCGATTGCCATCAATCCAGCAGGTGTTGATATTATTCATAGGTGTTACTTTGTGTGGAGAACTTCATGGCGATGTAGTGATATGCTGAACTACTAACGGTTCTCCCTGCAGCCAACCAGACTGAGTTTCAGTGACCACATCCGCTTGTGCAGCCACAAAGTGGCTGATCCTTGTGTGAGGCCCCACCACGCAATACGGTAACACTGTCAACGTGAGGCGAGCGCAGTAGCTCACCAGTCCCAGCTGTAATCATGATATGCTGGCAGCAGATAAGATTTCCCAGTGCCTCCCAGCAGAATAGGAAGAAGCGCAAGAGTTAGGACCCCTCGCTTAATAATATTATGCCTATCTCTATCACATCTATGTCTGAAGTTTCTATTATTACCAAATGTAACGATTCTTCTTCCTTACTCAAGTGTACAACTGGGGAGGGCAGCAGCAACCTCCAGCTTGTTGGGACCTGCAGCAGTGGCAGCAACTTCCAGCACATGCGATCCTGTAGCGGAACTACATCTACCTCTGCATCTAAGTGCCTGGCAGAGGGTTCATCGAATCACCTCCACATTTCTCTATTATTCCAATCTCGCATAGCGCGCGGAAAGGAAGAAAGGAAGAACACCTGTATCTTTCGTACGACCTCTGATTTGCCTTATTATATCGTGGTGTTCCTTTCTCCCTATGTAGGTCGGTGCCAGAAAAACATTTTCGCATTCGGAGGAGAAAGCTAGTGATTGGAATTTTGTGAGAAGATTCCGTCGCAACGAAAAACGTCTTTCTTTTGAAGAGGTCCAGCCCAAATTCTGTATCATTTCAGTGACACTCTCTCCCACATTCCGCGATAATACAGAACGTGCTGCCCTTCTTTGGACTTTTTCGATGTACTCCGTCAGTCCTATCTGGTAAGGATCCCACACCACGCAGCAGTATTCTAAAAGAGGACGAACAAGCGTAGTGTAGTCAGTCTCCTTAGTAGATTTGCTACATTTTCCAATTGTCCTGCCAATAAAACTAAGTCTTTGGTTAGCCTTCTCCACAACATTTTCTACGTGTTCCTTCAAATTTAAGTTGTTCGCAATTGCAATTCCTTGGTATTTAGTTGAATTTACGGCCTTTAGATTTCACTGATTTATCGTGTAACCGAAGTTTAACGAATTCCTTTTAGCTCTCGTGTGAATGACCTCACATTTTTCGTTATTATGGGGCAACTGCCAATTTTTGCACCATTCAGATATCTTTTCTGAATCGTTTTGCAATTTCTTTTGATCTTCTGATGACTTTATCAATCAATAAACGACAGCGTCATCTTCAAACAACCTAGGACGGCTATTTAGATTGTCTCCCAAATCGTTTCTATAGATAAGGAACAGCAAAGGGCCTATAACACAACCTTACGGAACGCCAGAAATCACTTCTATTTTACTCGATGACTTTCCGTCAGTTACTACGAATTGTGACCTCTCTCACAGGAAATCACAAATCCAGTCAGATAACTGAGACGATATTACATAAGGACGCAATTTCACTGCAAACCGCTTGTATGGTGCAGTGTCAAAAGCCTTCCGGAAATCCAGAAATACGGAATCAATCTGAAATCCCTTGTCAGTAGTACTCAACACTTCATGCAAATAAAGATGTAGTTTTGTTTCACAAGAACGATGTTTTCTATACCCAAGTTGACTTACTCTGAGGATAATTACTTCTACGTTACTCATGCTGGGAGCTGCTCTTGATTCGAATTCTCGAATATTTACTTCCTCTTCTTTTGTGAAGGCATTTCGGAAGGCTATGTTTAGTAACTCTGCTTTGTCACCACTGACGTCGATAGTATCTCCATTGCTATCGCGCAGAAAAGGCATTGACTGTTTCTTGTTGCTAACATACGAGGGTTGAAACTTTAATAGTGGCAACTATTTATGTATAGCTCTTATGCAATAGATACGTGTTTCAAAGTTTTACTGATCTTCAAAGCAGTCACCAGCATTGTGTATAACATGTTGCAGCGATGTGGAAGTCGTAGGGTACTCTTAGAAGTGCCAGTTGTGCTGATAGTTCGAGCGGCGAGGTCCGGTTTCCGAAGAATTTGTAGCAGTTCTGAAGCGAATGCTGTGAAGTGTTTCCTTCAGTTTAGAAATCGCGTTGAACTTACGAAGGCTTAAGTTAGGGGAGTGCAGTGGGTGGTATAGCACTTAGCAGCCCCACCAGTCAAACAAATCAGTAACAGCTTGCACTGTACGTGCTTGACCCTTGCCCCCACAAAGTGATGGTCAGGTCCGGCAGAAAGTGTCATCACTTCTGTCTCTAAACTGGTCTGCGGCCGCGGTGGTCTAGCGGTTCAGGCGCTCAGTCCGGAACCGCGGGACTGCTACGGTCGCAGGTTCGAATCCTCCCTCGGGCATGGATGTGTGTGATGCCCTTAGGTTAGTTAGGTTTAAGTTGTTCTAAGTTCTAGGGGACTGATGACCACAGATGTTAAGTCCCATAGTGCTCAGAGCCATTTGAACCATTTTTTTTCTAAACTGGTCGTACGCTGCGTTTCAAAAATGAACAGCATAGAGGCAGAAGTGATGACACTTTCTGCCGGACCTGACCATCATTTTGTGGGACAATGCTCAAGCACGTATAGTGCAAGCTGTTACTGATTTGTTTGACTGATGGGGCTGCTAAGTGCTATACCCCTTATACACTTCCCTAACTTAAGCCTTCGGAAGTTCAACGCGATTTCTAAACTGAAGGAAACACTTACAGCATTCGCTTCAGAACTGCTACAAAATCGTCGGACAATGGACCGCGCCGCTAGAAATGTCAGCACAACTGGCACTGCTAAGAGTTTCCTACGATTTCCACATCGCTGGCAATGGATTATACACAATGCTGGTGACTACTTTGAAGGTTAGTAAAACTTTGAAACACGTATCTATTGCGTAAGAGCTATAAATAAATAGTTGCCACTATTAAAGTTCCAACCCTCGAACTCCACATACGACCAGAGTCTCTTTAGATTTCCTGCCAGGTTTCGAGACAAAGTTTCGTTGTGGAAACCATTATAAGCAATTCACATTGAAGTTCGCGCTACATTTAGAACTTCTCTAACAGATTGCCAATCTTGGGGATTTTGCGTCTGTTTAAATTTGGCATGTTTGTTTTGTTGTATCTGCAACAGTATTCTGACCCGTTTTGTGTACCAGGGAGAATCGGCTCCGTCGTTTGTTAATTTATTTGGTATAAATCTCCCAATTACTGACGATACTATTTCTTTGAATTCAAGTCACATCTGGTCTACACTTATTAATTTGGAAGGAGTGGAGATTGTCTCTCAGGAAGGCGTCAACTGAATTTTTATTTGCTTTTCCGAATAGCTATACTGTTCGTTTATTTTTGGAGGTTACAGTATCCAATTTCGCTACGACAACACTGCTTTACTAATCTCTGTATCCGTTTTGATGCTCGTTATTAACTCAGCATCATTTGTTTCTAAGAGGTCAAGTGTTTTTTCACAACCGTTTACTATTCGCTTGGGCTCATGAACTAACTACTCGAAATAATTTTCAGAGAATGCGTTTAGTACATTTTCGTATGATGTTTTATGCGTATCTCCGGATTAAAATTGTTTTTTCGCCAACATATCGAGGTAAATTAAAGTCACCACCAAATAAAATCGTATGAGTCGGATACGTGTTTGAAATCAAACTCAAGATTCTCTTAATATTTCAGCAACTGTATCATCTGAATTGGGAGGTCGGTAAAAGGATCCAATTATTCTTTTATTCCGGTTGCAACAATGACCTCTACTCATACTAACTCACAGGAACTATCTACTTCAATTTCGCAGCAAGATACACAACTTCTAACAGCAACAAACACGCCACTGCCAAACGTGTTTATCCTATCCTTTCGGAACACCGTTAGGTTCTTCTCAAAAATTTCCCCTGAGCTTATATCCGGCTTTAGCCAGCTTTCAGTGCCTATAACGATTTGAGCATCAGTGCTTGGAGCTCTGGTACTTTCTCAACACAGCTACCAAGATTACAACTGTTATACCGACTGTTCCTGTATCTACGTTCTTCCTGTGTTCGGCCTGCAACATTTGTGACTGAAGCCCTTCTTGTGTTTTCCCGAGACCCCCTAACTTAAAAAACCGCGCCACACAGCCGCTGCTACCCGTGTAGCCACCACTGGATATAGTGGACACCCGACCTATTCAGCGGAACTCGAAACCCAACCACCCTTTGGCGCAAGTCGAGGAATCGGCAACCTACACGGTTGCAGAATCTTCTGAGCCTCTAATTCAGACCCTTCACTCGGCTCTGTACCAAAGGTCCACAATCGCTCCTGTCGACTATGCTGCAAATGGTCAGATCTGCTTCAATCTTGCAAGCAAGACTGGCAGCCTTTACCACTTCTGTTAGCCACTAGAAACCAGAGAGAATCTCTTCTGATCCAAACTGACACACATCATTGGTACCGACGTGAGCAACCACCTGCAGTTGGCTGTGTTCTTCATGGCATCTGGGAGGACCCGTTCCACATTTGGAACGACTCCACCCGGTATGCACAAGGAGTGCAAATTGGTTTTCTTTCCCTTCTTGGCAGCCATGTTTCTAAGGGGCCCCATTGTCCGGATTGTCCGGATCTTGCAGGCTGAGAGGTTTCCTCTCAAACAGAAGAGGTGACAGCATCTGGCCAGGGGCGACATCCCACTCGACCACATGTGAGAGGTCAACCTCAGTGAGAGCAGTAACAGCTCTGGGCACCGGTCAGGACCGATCGGAGGACTTGGACGTGCTGGTCGTCCGTTGGATCCCCACAGCGGGCCCACAACAGTGGTGCCCATTCACTACATCCTAAAGCTGTTTAACCGAGGCCATCACAAGCTGAAGCTGAGAGCGAAGTGTCACCAACTAGGCTCACATCTGCACACAACAATCGCAGTCCTTGTCCATACTAAAGACAGTGGAAAACTAGACTAAGCAGATAAACGGACTATCGGCACGTGCTGCGCAACTCTTCTGTAGACCCCGACGAAAACTTAATTAGATTAATACACAGAGATTCAAAAACCTACTGAAGCACTCAGGTGAAACTAAATAATTCGCCCCTGATAAGAACTTGTAATATGTCACAAAATCGGTCTACTTTCCGACGCAAACGAAAAAGCGAGAAATGTGGCTATTAGATATTAAATTAACACCCAGAACTCAAGAAACTAAGCTATTAAAGAACACAGATGATCTCATAAAATTCGCTCCTGGTTAGGAACTGGTAAAAATCACAGTATCGGTTACGTCCCTGTTGCTGCTTCTGTCTCTGCCGGCTACAGCTGCCTGACTAGTCAGCATGTTGGAGCATGACATGGAGCTGCTTTGTGTGTGCCACTCATCGGTTTGTGTGGTGAACACAACAGCAGCAGTTGCAGCAGAGCTCAGATAAACCTGTCCATGAGTCACAGAAGTTCACCAGAGGCTTTCAGTTTCTGCAGCCACAACTTGCTGAGCAGCATCAGCAGTGCACTGGGGGTCTCCAACAGTATGGGTGTGAAGGTCGGTACCGTATTCCAACATATGCACCATCCAGTGAACAGTGGGACATTCCAGTGATACTGCAAAGACAGAGAGTGGATGAAGTGGATGAGAAGATACCAATTGCTCGCAGTGCGCTACTACTACTATTAACTTCTACATATAACGTAACTGTTGGTGGGGCAAAGTATCTGAATATAGGTATAGAAACTGACGGTGACAAGCAAGTGCTGATGAAGATTGAAACCGTGATGAAGGCTATTAAAGTGTGGTTTACTCAGATGGAATGGAAGGTGATATGTCGTGCAATGCCGTACCTCAATGCTCAGATGACTATGGAGTATAATCCATCTTTTTCTCCCTGGGACATTCACTGTGCTGATCTGAAGCTATTTATCACATCGGTGTTCGATGGCGCAGCTCTCAGGGCGAAATTGAGAGAATAGCCATTTATTTACAGCACTCTACTGCTACGAATTTATTTGAACTGGGCACGATGTCTCTTGTATCAAAGAAACTGAATCGCTAGCTGCCATGTATACAAGCTGTATACAATGACATGAACTATCTTCGTGTGTATAGTATACATATGAATGTCTTAGAGCAGTACTTCAGTTCATGTATCGATGCAGTGCCGAAGTCAGCTACTATTGCTCCAACAGGCATGGAATCCACCCACACTAAATTTACGGAAGGAAGACTCATGTTTTTTTATGCTCCTATGAGTTTGATGGAAATATGACCAGAATTTAGTGCATACAAAAAACATTTAGCGGGAAATACTATAGAGCTGTGAAAAATTAGCAGTGGAGTTTGCTGTGAAATTTTTTAAAGAAACAAATTTTATCACAAAGAGCTGAAATGTATCTATCATATATAAAGATCTGTGTAAGCGAACTGAATAAATGAACTCGTTACCATACATCGTTATTGTTATTATTTACAAAAAAGCCTATCCATAATTATATATATAGGGTGTTTCACTAAATGTGTTTGCCTCTGTAAGTTACGAAGTAATAGGCGACGGAAATATTTATTGCGGTAGGTCACCATAAGAAGCGTTACACTGTCTGCGGAGCTATGAACATAGTTTATTGTGTCATTATCCAAAGAGTTACGGCAAAAGATAAAATTTTTAATAGAACTATAGTTGTTTCTATCATGCACTGAAATCAGAAACACCAGCTATGTATACATCAGTTTAAATTACATCGTCATTACCTTTAGTTTGGGAGCTATAACCCTTCAAAGATTCAGGGGCAGATGCCACACACGCTGCGCATAATGCAATGCGCCTTGTAAATGTAGTGCGGCCGAGTTGTAACGTCGCCGGTGTCACGGAGCGAGAAGCTTCCTCGATGGGCAGTTAAGACTACCGACTGTCGCCGTACACGGCCGTATATCCCGTATATCCGACAGTTCCAGCCACACAAACAAACAATATGCCACAGTTACTGACATCGGATGAAGATGGCATACACGAACAACGAGTCGTTGACATGTTGCTGATGCTCGGCGAGTGCCGAGACGACGCCACTGAAGCAGCCATGGCATACGCCGTGAGATATTCTAGTCGAAGAGCTCCGGCAGCCAATACGCTCTTACGTGCCGAACAACAACTTCGGGAAACAGGCAGCTTGGTAATGCGCCGCATTAACAGACGAAGAACTGCAAGAAGTGAGGAGTCGGAGGTGTTTGTTTTAGCTGCAGTACACCACGATCCTCATGCCAGCTTACGAGCCATCACTGCAGTCGCTGGTGTCAGTCTCACATCTGTGTGGCGTACAGTATTCGCCCACAGGTTTCATCCGTACCACCTGTCACTGATCCAGGAGCTGCATGGGAACGATTTCCGTGCGAGAGTTACATTCTGTGAACGGGCCATGCGTCATTTCGCGCTGGAGTCTTTACTAGGTATTATGTTCTCTGATGAGTCCACGTTCATAAATTAAAGTGCAGTGAATCACCATAACGTGCACTACTGGGCCGCAGACACTCCTCGGTGGGTACGACCTGTCGACAGTCAACGTAGGTGGTCTGTTAATGTATGGTGTGGAATCCGTGGGGATGAAATCATCAGTCCACCCTACTTCCCAGGTACACTGACAGTTGAACTATAATCTGGCGTTTATAGCCGACAATTTGGGTGGTCTCCTTCAACATGTGTGTCGACACACGGCAGTCCGTATATGGATGCAACACGGTCACCCAGCCCATTCTGCGCGTTCTGTTGTGGAAGAACTAAACAAAAGGTTTGCAGGAAGGTGGTTGGGGCGCCATGGTCCTAATTCATGGCCCGCAAGGGCGCCTGATTTAACACCATTAGATTTCTTTTTGTGGGGATATCTACAGGATCGTGTTTTGTCACTGAGTCCACATCCCCAGATGATCTAAAACGGTTCATCGAGAACGCATGTTGCTCCGTGACGCCAGCGTTGTTACATCTCGTCCACAGATCCTTTAGAAGACTCATAACACTGTGCATTCAGGAACATGGACGCACATTTGAACATCTCACTAAATCAACTTCCCACCGCCAGAACATCCATCACCCACCACATGGCCATGTATGATGTACAGCGAGAAACTTTGAAGGGTTGTAGCTCCCAAACTGAAAGTGATAGGAATGTAATTTAAATTGATGTATACACAGCTGGTGTTACTGATTCAAAAATGGTTCAAATGGCTCTGAGTACTATGGGACTTAACAGCTGAGGTCATCAGTCCCCTAGAACTTTGAACTACTTAAACATAACTAATCTAAGGACATCACACACATCCAAGCCCGAGGCAGGATTCGAACCTGCGACCATAGCAGTCTCGCGGTTCCGGACTGAAGCGCCTAGAACCGCTCGGCCACCGTGGCCGGCGTTACTGATTCCAGTGCATGATAGAAACAACTATTGTTCCATTTATAAAATTGTATCTTTTTGCTGTAACTCTTTGAATAATAACACAATAAACTATGTTCATAGCTCCGCAGGCAGCTAGAGTAGCACATGATGTCTGTAATATTGTGAGCAAAACTAACTTCTGACAAAAAACTAATTAAAACCATAAATACCAAACTTGCAAAAAAAGACGCTTTGGTAACGAAGGCTGTTAAGGGTAATACCACTGTCATTGCTAGCAAACAAGAGTACGTTGCAAAAACTCTACAGTTCTCTCAGGAAAACGATATTCCCGAGCTACATGAGGACCCCACGCCAACTTTGCAGAACGAACTGAGAACCGCTACTAACAACGCCAAAACTCTTCTTAAATCTTTCCATAAAAAGCAGCTAATTAACATAAATCCCCAATAGTATGAACAGTGCTTATCACTACTTAGACAAATTCTTGTAAGATATATTGAAAAAATCGTTAGTTTTCCTTAGCAATCATTCTGTTTCTAACCGTCAAGATTTAGTTAATAAAATTAAAGACGTCAGCCGTGGTAGAGATACGAAATTAATTGTCTTTGACATTAAAAATCTTTACACAAATGTGCCAGTACTTGGAGCCATAGACATAGTAGAAAATAATTTAAGTTCTTTCAAAAAAAGATTTATCTAATGAGCAAATCACCGACTTCATTAATTTACTTCGTATTGTAGCAAAATACAATTATTTTGAACTGAATAGAAAACTATATCAGCAATTACACGGCATTGCAATGGAGAACACCCTAGCAGGAATCCTTGCAGACGTGTCCATTAATTCTTTAGAAGTAAAATTTTTCAGTAATTTTTCAGCGTGAACTGTAGGCATCCTTTCATACGCTAGATACGTCGATGGCATTTTGATCATATACAAAGGGCCTAATGACAGTATTGATAGACTTTTTAATATGTTTAACGAGTTTCGTGAAAATATTTCTTTCACGTGTGAACTCGAAAACAAGTTCTGGCAATTGAATTTTCTAGATCTCACTCTTACGATAGTGGACGACAAAGTTTGCTTCAGTATCTCCCGTAAAGAAACCAGTTCTGATCAAATTATTCCATTCACGTCTGTACACCGCATTCTTATAAGATGGCCTTCCTTTCTTTCGTCTATTCATAGAGCCACCTCCACACCCCTTTGTTCTGGAAATCTCAATTCTGACAACAATCTGATTAAAATTGTGGCTGCCTATAATTGCTGAGATCCTTCTATAGTAGATAGTATTTGTAGTAGCCACCCTAGGCCTCTCTAATAACGAACCTAATGAAAAGAAAACATTTTTCGCTGTTCCATTTGTGGGTCCACTTTCTTACAGGATACAGCGTTTACTTCGAAATAAATATAACTGTAGAGTAGCCTTCTACACTAGTAATTCTTTAAAAAGTAACATTATACATAATTGGAAACCTACGCTTTCCCCTCTGCAGAATTCTGGTGTCTATAAAATTATTTGCGGCAGTTGCCCTGCCTATTACGTAGGCCAAAGAGGTCGAGATATTTCGAAAAGATCTAAGGAACACCTTCTCGGCGAAAAAGGCACCAATGTTCACAATTCAACTTTCGCTGACCATTTGTTCATCACAGGACACAATCCTAAAAATGTAAAAGACATCCATATCTTGTACTCGGAGAAAAAAGGCTTTAGGCCTAACATCTTAGAAGAACAAGAGATTTTTAAACACCTATCTCTGAAGGACGGTCTCATTCTGAACGAACAGTTGCAATTACGCAATAAAAACTTTTATCATGGTATAGAGCCGCTAGTTAAAAATGATCTGAATGGCGATGCTCTCCTCAATGCAGACTCTTAAACATAGTTTTCCTTCCAGTTTTATATTTTCTATTTACATTTTGAACTATATTTCATTTATAAAATAAGACCGTTACGGTATGTTGTAAATTTTATGCACTGATTCCTGTTGTTGCCTGCAGTGTTAAATTGTCTATGCAGTGCCTCATTTGTGCTTGTCTGTAATTCGCTCACTTCTTGCTAGATGGCGCGTATTTGTTTTCGTATCCAACTCGTGGCTGCCTTGGCATGTTAACTGTCTAGTCTGTCGGTGACGGCGGTTTTATGCAGTTGTTTGGCTCTAACCGACCTCGTGACTGCCGTTGTATTTCGATGGAACATTTTATTCCAACGGACAAGTATATTATATTGTTACAGTTTAATTTTTATTCTTGTGTTAATTTCAATTTGACAAGAGCATTTTTGCTCAGATGTTTTTCACCTATGGTGTGGTTACATGTAAGTACACTGTTTGCCCATTTTATGGTCGTAATCCTATTAAGCATATTATGTTTCTGAACCCTGTCATTACATTTTCTGGGTAACCCTATGTAAGTTTTATTCTGATGAAGACCACCTTAGAGGTGTCGAATTTTATGCAGCCGAGGTGGCTATACGTACATTCTGTAGTTAATTTAATGCACGGTTGCTGAACTTCAACCAACAACAATATCAAAATTTCACTATATATATATATATATATATATATATATATATATATATATATATATATATATATATATTGGTTGTGAAAGTGATCGATGTCTTGCCAAACAGACAGATGAATATTACCAACAAAGGCGCTCATAGTGTTACAGTATGTACAACATTAAATTTATAATCCAAATCGGCATTTAAACAGTATTCGCGGCAATGCATTGAAGCAATTTTCACTACCCGCATAACAGAGTCTTTAAATAGTAAAATATCACCAATAGGAAGTATCTGTGACTTATCCAAAGCATTTGATTGTGTGAGCCATGACACTGTTACAGAAATTTTGATTCTACGGTATAAATGGAACAGCATATGAGTGGTTTAAGGCATATCTACAGAACAGGAAGCAAAAAGCTTCCTTATGCGAAGTACATGATTTGAGGAACTTTCCCATTTCATCTAAGTGGGGTGAAATTACATTAGGTGTTCCACAGAGTTCGATCACGGGTCCCCTTCTGTTCATGATATATGTGAATGAACTTCCTTCTTATCGGAAACGAGAAGATAAACCGGCACTGTTTGCTGATAATTCAAGCATCATTATTAATCCAGTAAAATATACTCCAATAGAAAATGAAACAAATAATGTCATTGGAAAAATTATTGACTGATTTTCTGAAAAAAGGCTTGCTCTGAAGTTTGAAAAACACACTACATTCAATTTTCTACTGCAAGGAGTACAGTTCCTTCAATAAATATACCATATAAACAGAAGTCAGTAGCCAGGGTAGAGCGTATTAAGTTTTTGGGTGTTCATATAGTTGAGAATCTTAATTAGAAAATTGATAATTTGAATCTTCTAAAGCGACTAGGTTCAGCAACGTTTGCAATCACAATAATTGCTAATTTTGAGGATATGGAAATTAGGCAGCTAACATACTTTACATACTTTCACTCTCTGATATTACATAGAATAATATTTTGAGGTAACTCAACCCTTAGGCAAAAAGTATTCGCTGCTCAAAAGAAAGTGGTTAGAATAATGTGTGGGGCTAGTAGTCGCACATCTCGTAGGCATCTGCTTAAGGGTTAGGAAATTTTACAAGAGTCTCACAGTACATTTACTCAGTAATGAAATTTTTTCGCAACATCCTTAACCAGTTTAAAAACAGTGACATTCATAATTATAATACCAGAAGGAATAAAGATTACATTATCCTCTACTTAACCTATCTTTGGCACAGAAAAGGGATAAAATATTTTGCTGTAAAACTTTTCGATAAATTACCAGATGAAATAAAATAACAGACGTAGCAGTTTCAAAAATAAATTGAAATCATTTCTCCTTGACATCTCCTTCTATACTATAGATGAATTCTTAAATTGAGACAAATAAATCCACAGCTGTAATATATGCACTTAAGGGAACGGGGTAGGCAATAAAATTTTAAGCTTAAAAAAAAAAGCCCTTGATTCATGTGTGCATTTCTTAAGCACTCGCCACATTCCACATCATAACGGCTTCCATGAGATTCATCAGTATAACATCTAACTAACTAACTAGCTGTTGCATCTTCTTGTCCCAGAACTAGCAACTAGCATTACGCTTTGAAATAGCTATGCATCTCCTGTGCACCATTTGAACATGAGCCTAATAAGGTTCGAAAACCAGTTCACGGAATAAATAACTATTTCAAAAAAGTTACTAGATGCAAATTTCTGTATTCATAATAAATGAAAAATTAAAAACAAAAAGTAACAAAGGAAAAATACACAAATAAATAATAAAACAAAAAAGTACAACCACATACACAGAACTTCCATCTACACATGTATACTCAAACGAAAAACAACTGAAAACAAAACGTGAGAAAGGCGGCAACACTTACAGTAACGAATGACACTCTAGACACATAAAATAGCTGTTACAATTTCATATTTAGAAAACAGTGGCCACAAGGAAAACTGCAAGCTTTCAACTAGTTTTTTGTATGGCAGAAAACTGTTTGGCTTACAAATAATTAATTAGACGCTGATCAGTAAGTACCTTTACATTTTATTATAAAAAATTAAATGAAATGTTTTAGATCTGTAAACTATAAGCGCAGACGACATCCTATATGTGTAAACGATAAAAATCGTGTAATGTCTCAAGACGCCTACTGAAGATGCCTTGTAAATAAGGTGAAACGCGTCTAGGAGCACAAGTTACGTAAAAAACTAAATTTGCAGCATGAAAAGGTGTTTTTGTTTTAAACCACTGCAATTTCTTATGTGTTCATCAGACGATAACATTAAGCTCCACATCCTCATTGGTGCTACTCGAGGGCGAAAATCTGTTGCACGCCTTTCTCCTTTCACTTTCATTTCATACCAATATACATACTACAGTGTACAAACGTTCGTTACACTTGACTGATTAATACAGATATATTACTCTCACATCGCCCTGACGAAATAAGGGGATCCATACCATAGTATATCAGTAATTTTGAGTGACATATCGCTCTGCTATAATGCAAATCTTTCTGTTTAGAGTGTGAATATAAACCATCACTCTTTTGCTCGTTAATTACGCGCTGTTGCAGTAACGTTTAGATGTCACCGGAAAGAGAAAAGACAGATGGAAAACTGTTCACTTGTATGAACAAAAGGAGCTCAGATGTGCGAATGACTGATTTCATCAGTTTATGAATACATTGTCAGTCTGATATAATCAGTATTGCTCATTATTATACGAGAAGGTTCTGGAAAAACTAGATGATATTTGCGTTATATTGTGTCAGTTCTAATTTCAGTTTCAGCTGTCTCTGAACGGTAAATGGTTGACAGTAAATCGCTCCCTCACCACTGCTAAAAAGAAGGGCACGGTAAAATGTTATATTTTCATGAACACCCATGAAAATAGTTCATGACGCCTGGATCCGAATTAATTGCCAGCCAGCATTATCTAAAAAAATGATCCATACACACATGTAACAAGACTGCATGGTTTATTTGATCTGACATTCTCGTAGATAACATTATTTGTTATTTTATTGCACATCAAAAATTTCTAAAGTTTAATCTATCCAACCAATGGTAGTCCCTACGAAGGTATTTCTTTGCTTTAATCAAGTTTAACATAAAATTGGTAATGTTGTAAAACAATTACCTTGTTTTTCCAGTAGCACAGTGGTGAAGGACTCTCAGCAACATTCTAGGAATTTGGGGGAGGGGAAAGGAGAATCAGTTAACGATTGTTATGATCTCGGACATCCAGATTTTATTATATCACTGATATTTCAACATTCCCTTTAGAGAACGGTCATAGTTTTTCGTTCCTATGGATGAGGAAGACATTAGAGGCAAACATTTTTAGTTGAAGCTCTCGCTTCAAGAACTCAACACGTATCGCCAGCACGAAAGAAAATCACCGAGAGAAGCGCAATATAGTTTTCCCAAGGAAGCCAAACGCTCTTCGGCTTCGGTTTATAGCGCAATTTGTTCCACAGGAAGTATGCCTATATTTATCAGTATTATAGGGGAAGTAAATCAGAGCCAAGAAGGCTTATGGCAAGGGCCTCTCCAGACTGGTCGTAAAACTTCGCAAGGATCTCAAGGAAATTTCAGTGTTTCGAGCGCCTGGAGGAGCGAATCTGGGGTATCGACACAGCCGTTAAATCTCGAGCAGCCCTTGGGGGCGGAAAAACAGTTGCACCGCGGGCGAGGTAGACTGCTTCCGACGTGGCTGTCAAAACTGCGTGCAGCGGTATTGTTTACAAAGAGCAGAGTGC
This sequence comes from Schistocerca gregaria, assembly GCF_023897955.1. Classification (NCBI taxonomy): domain Eukaryota; kingdom Metazoa; phylum Arthropoda; class Insecta; order Orthoptera; family Acrididae; genus Schistocerca; species Schistocerca gregaria. The sequence goes on from NC_064922.1 coordinate 752,381,237, forward strand.
GTTTGGCCCGTGTAAACCAATAACTGTTCATGCTGTCCAGGAATAGGAGGTGCAACAAAAACTATCTAACTAAAATAATGCCGACATGGAACATGAAAGAGAGGCAATAGTTGACAAAGAAGTGAAATATCGTTGTAGCTAATACACCAAGTTATTTAAAATATACATAGTGCAATCGGTAAAACAAATGAAGGAGAAATTTGGAAAATGAATTACAGTTCAAGGAAAGATTTGTTGATGACATCGTTTTTCTGTCAGAGCTGAAAAGGTCATGGTAAACCAGTTGAACGATACGTATAGTACAGACAACTTTTGGGGAGCGCAACCACAGCTCAGAGACATTATGAATAACAAATAATAACACTTAATAACTATTTAAATTTTCATAAAAATCATAAAAATTCAAAAGCCTAGAATGATGCAGTACTTCCAAAAGCCGCATAGCTGAATGAAGGTGCGTTACTCGTAGCTACCGGTTTCACGTCAGTATAGATGCATCTTCAGATTTATCTTTCGAAAGTACAAATCACTGTGTGAAATTTTTGAAATTGTAGAAATGCAGAACATTAGTGTTGACATTCAACAAAAAACAATGACGAATACGCATAGTTATACAGTGTGAGTCACTAAGTACTGCCACCAAGAATAACTTCGAAAGTATGAAAGGAGCTGAAAAGTTTACGAGACAAAAGTTGCATGGGACAACAGGGGCCATGATTTTCTGTTGCTATGTGGGGTCGCTTCAGAGATATGAAGGTCAACTTTTTTTTAATGTGATGCTATAGTTCGGCACTTATCTTCTGATAACGGCTATCGAGACCAATCCGGTGATGTTTTACAGTAAGGTCTTTGAAGGCCAACGAAGGTCAAAAGGTGGCATGAACGTCCATTTACAGAAGGTGTACGAAGCAATGACCATTGGTTTCAATGCAGTGCTGCAATATTCTTACAGTGGATAGAGTGGCATTCCTTATAACATCGGCACTTACTGAAACACAAAAAAATGTTCAAATGTCTGTGAATTCCTAAGAGACCAAACTGCTTGGGTCATCGGTCCCTAGACATACACACTACTTAAACTAACTTATGCTACGAACAACACACACACACTTATGCCCAAGGGAGGACTCGAACCTCCGGCAGGAGAGGCCGCGCAGTCCGTGACATGATGCCTCAAACCGCGCGGCCGCTCACCGCGGCTATCAAAGCACATGCTCTGACAATACTCACTCGCATATCTTCTTGTCTTTAAAAACAATGTCTTTTACGAGTGCCCACAAGATAAAAAACCCAAATGCGTCAAGACTGGCGAACGAGCCGGCCACGACACATCTCCTCCGCGTCCAATCCAACGATTTGGGAATTTTCTCTGAAACTTATCTCTAGCCACCAGCGAAAAATGTGCCGGACACCCGTCGTGTTAATACCACATTCTGGTCCTTGTAGCTAAAGGTATTTCTTCCAATAACAGACCTAATGTTTCTTGCAGGAATATGGTGTACTTCCAACCATTAAGACTTCCTTCGATGAAATAGGGGCCTATAATTATGTCCTCCAAAAACTCATACCATACATTCACCGACCACGGTTTTTGGTGTGCAACTTGCCGCAGCCAACATGGATTTCAGTTGCCCAATAATGCATGTTATGCAAATTAACATTTCCATGGTTCGTGAATGTAGCCTCGTCGCCGGTCTGGGTGACCGAGCGGTTCTAGGCACTACAGTCTGGAACCACGCGACCGCTACGGTCGCAGGTTCGAATCTTGCCTCGGCCAGGTTCGAATCCTGCCTCGGCCATGGATGTGTGTGATGTCCTTAGGTTAGATAGGTTTAAGTAGTTCTAAGTTCTAGGGGACTCATGACCTTCGAAGTTAAGTCCCATAGTGCTCAGAGCCGTTTGAACCATTTTGTAGCCTCGTTAGTAAATATAATTAAATTAATAAATGTGTCATCCCTCTGAATCTGAGGTTGAGCCCATCGGCAAAATTCAATGCGACGTATGCAATCCGTACCCGTTAATTCTTGGTGAAGATTGACATGGTAAGGATGATATTTATGGCGATGCAGAACACGAACTACACTACTCTGGCTCATGCCATATTCCCGTGCTATTTGACAAAAACTAACACAAAGATCCTGAACCACAGTGGTAAGAGTACCAATTTCCGTTTCCTCATTACTAACTTTCCTTTACCGGATTTGTTTCCGATTCGTTAAAGATACAGTTGTTCTCAATTTATCATACATATATTTAAATGTACACGTGTAGGGTGAAAACGTTGAGGATACCTTTCAGCAGATAAGTCTCTTACTCTCACTGCATTTCGTTGGCATACTCTGTAAATGAGAAGCATATCGACTTGTTCTTCGAAGGAACACATCATTCACATTCGATTGATTCGACGATACTAGTCTTACTGTTCCTATTAGTGTTGTGCTGAGAATCCGTCGAATGGTGTTTACATGTCAGTGGCACGACAGATGGATAAGCCGTATTCGGCTAATGTTTACTATTTGCACCATATACGAGAGAGAATTGTCAGAGCATGTGCTTCGATAAGTGCCGAATTGATAAGGAATACAAGTCAATCCATGATAAAAAGATTGCAGCACTGCATTGATACCAATGGTCATCCCTTCGAACACCTTCTATGAATCATCCTTCATGCCACCTTTGTGACCTTCGTTGACCTTCAAAAACCTCAATTCTTAAACATCACTGGATTCGTCTCGATAGCCGCTATCATAAAATAAGTACCAAACTGTAGCATCCCATTCAAAAAAAAACAAATTTTAGCTTTGTATCTTTCAAGCGACCCCAACTAGCAACAAAAAACCAACGTCATATTATGGCCCCCGTTGTCCCATGCAACATTTGTTCCGCAAACTATCAGCTACTTGTCGTTATCAGGAGAAAGAAAACTGGCGTTCTACGGATCGGAGCGTGGAATGTCAGATCCCTTAATCGGGCAGGTAGGTTAGAAAATTTAAAAAGGGAAATGGATAGGTTAAAGTTAGATATAGTGGGAATTAGTGAAGTTCGGTGGCAGGAGGAACAAGACTTCTGGTCAGGTGACTACAGGGTTATAAACACAAAATCAAATAGGGGTAATGCAGGAGTAGGTTTAATAATGAATAGGAAAATAGGAATGCGGGTAAGCTACTACAAACAGCATTGTGAACGCATTATTGTGGCCAAGATAGATACGAAGCCCACACCTACTACAGTAGTACAAGTTTATATGCCAACTAGCTCTGCAGATGATGAAGAAATTGAAGAAATGTACGATGAAATAAAAGAAATTATTCAGATAGTGAAGGGAGACGAAAATTTAATAGTAATGGGTGACTGGAATTCGAGTGTAGGAAAAGGGAGAGAAGGAAACATAGTAGGTGAATATGGATTGGGGCTAAGAAATGAAAGAGGAAGCCGCCTAGTAGAATTTTGCACAGAGCACAACTTAATCATAGCTAACACTTGGTTTAAGAATCATGAAAGAAGGTTGTATACGTGGAAGAACCCTGGAGATACTAAAAGGTATCAGATAGATTATATAATGGTAAGACAGAGATTTAGGAACCAGGTTTTAAGTTGTAAGACATTTCCAGGGGCAGATGTGGACTCTGACCACAATCTATTGGTTATGACCTGTAGATTAAAACTGAAAAAACTGCAAAAATGTGGGAAATTAAGGAGATGGGACCTGGATAAACTGAAAGAACCAGAGGTTGTACAGAGTTTCAGTAAGAGCATAAGGGAACAATTGACAGGAATAGGGGAAAAAAATACAGTAGAAGAAAAATTGGGTAGCTCTGAGGGATGTAGTAGTGAAGGCAGCAGAGGATAAAGTAGGTACAAAGACGAGGGCTGCTAGAAATCCTTGGGTAACAGAAGAAATATTTAATTTAATTGATGAAAGGAGAAAATATAAAAATGCAGTAAATGAAGCAGGCAAAAAGGAATACAAACGTCTCAAAAATGAGATCGACAGGAAGTGCAAAATGGCTAAACAGGGATGGCTAGAGGACAAATGTAAGGATGTAGAGGCTTATCTCACTAGGGGTAAAATAGATACTGCCTATAGGAAAATTAAAGAGACCTTTGGAGAGAAGAGAACCACGTGTATGAATATCAAGAGCTCAGATGGCAGCCCAGTTCTAAGCAAAGAAGGGAAGGCAGAAAGGTGGAAGGAGTATATAGAAGGTTTATACAAGGGCGATGTACTTGAGGACAATATTATGGAAATGGAAGAGGATGTAGATGAAGACGAAATGGGAGATACGATACTGCGTGAAGAGTTTGACAGAGCACTGAAAGACCTGAGTCGAAACAAGGCCCCCGGAGTAGACAACATTCCATTAGAACTACTGACGGCCTTGGAACAACCAGTCCTGACAAAACTCTATCAGCTGGTGAGCAAGATGTATGAGACAGGCGAAATACCCTCAGACTTCAAGAAGAATATAATAATTCCAATCCCAAAGAAAGCAGGTGCTGACAGATGTGAAAATTACCGAACTATCAGTTTAATAAGCCACGGCTGCAAAATACTAACGCGAATTCTTTACAGACGAATGGAAAAACTGGTAGATGCAGACCTCGGGGAGGATCAGTTTGGATTCCGTCAAAATGTTGGAACACGTGAGGCAATACTGACCTTACGACTTATCTTAGAAGAAAGATTAAGAAAAGGTAAACCTGCGTTTCTAGCATTTGTAGACTTAGAGAAAGCTTTTGACAATGTTGACTGGAATACTCTTTTTCAAATTCTAAAGGTGGCAGGGGTAAAATACAGGGAGCGAAAGGCTATTTATAATTTGTACAGAAACCAGATGGCAGTCATAAGAGTCGAGGGGCATGAAAGGGAAGCAGTGGTTGGGAAAGGAGTGAGACAGGGTTGTAGCCTCTCCCCGATGTTATTCAATCTGTATATTGAGCAAGCAGTAAAGGAAACAAAAGAAAAATTTGGAGTAGGTATTAAAATTCATGGAGACGAAGTAAAAACTTTGAGGTTCGCCGATGACATTGTAATTCTGTCAGAGACAGCAAAGGACTTGGAAGAGCAGTTGAATGGAATGGACAGTGTCTTGAAAGGAGGATATAAGATGAACATTAACAAAAGCAAAACGAGAATAATGGAATGTAGTCAAATTAAATCGGGTGATGCTGAGGGAATTACATTAGGAAATGAGACACTTAAAGTAGTAAAGGAGTTTTGCTATTTAGGAAGTAAAATAACTGATGATGGTCGAAGTAGAGAGGATATAAAATGTAGACTGGCAATGGCAAGGAAAGCGTTACTGAAGAAGAGAAATTTGTTAACATCGAATATCGATTTATGTATCAGGAAGTCGTTTCTGAAAGTATTTGTTTGGAGTGTAGCCATGTATGGAAGTGAAACATGGACGATAACTAGTTTGGACAAGAAGAGAATAGAAGGCTTTCGAAATGTGGTGCTACAGAAGAATACTGAATATAAGGTGGATAGAGCACGTAACTAATGAGGAGGTATTGAATAGGATTGGGGAGAAGAGAAGTTTGTGGCACAACTTGACTAGAAGAAGGGATCGGTTGGTAGGACATGTTTTGAGGCATCAAGGGATCACAAATTTAGCATTGGAGGGCAGCGTGGAGGGTAAAAATCGTAGAGGGAGACCGAGAGATGAGTACACTAAGCAGATTCAGAAGGATGTAGGTTGCAGTAGGTACTGGGAGATGAAGCAGCTTGCACAGGATAGAGTAGCATGGAGAGCTGCATCAAACCAGTCTCAGGACTGAAGACAACAACAACAACAACAACAATACTTTCGGAATTATTCTTGGTAGAAACAGTGATTCACCCGGTATTTCCATAATGTAGATCGACAATTTCAGAGTCCCACTTTTCAGGGTATATACTGAAATGGGAGATACGATACTGTATGAAGAGTTTGACAGAGCACTGAAATACCTGAGTCGAAACAAGGCCCTCGGAGTAGACAACATTCCATTGGAACTACTGACGGCCTTGGGAGAGCCAGTCCTGACAAAAGTCTACCATCTGGTGAGCAAGATGTATGAGACAGGCGAAATACCCTCAGACTTCAAGAAGAATGTAATAATTCCAATCCCAAAGAAAGCAAGCGTTGAAAGATGTGAAAATTACCGAACTATCAGTTTAATAAGTCACAGCTGTAAAATACTAACGCGAATTCTTTACAGACGAATGGAAAAACTAGTAGAATCCGACCTCGGGGAAGATCAGTTTGGATTCCGTAGAAATGTAGGAACACGTGAGGCAATACTGACCCTACATCTACACCTACATTCATACTCCGCAAGCCACCCAACGGTGTGTGGCGGAGGGCACTTTACGTGCCACTGTCATTACCTCCCTTTTCTGTTCCAGTCGCGTATGGTTCGCGGGAAGAACGACTGTCTGAAAGCCTCCGTGCGCGCTCGAATCTCTCTAATTTTTCATTCGTGATCTCCACGGGAGGTATAAGTAGGGGGAAGCAGTATATTCGATACCTCATCCAGAAACGCACCCTCTCGAAACCTGGCGAGCAAGCTACACCGCGATGCAGAGCGCCTCTCTTGCAGAGTCTGCCACTTGAGTTTGCTAAACATCTCCGTAACGCTATCACGGTTACCAGATAACCCTGTGACGAAACGCGCCGCTCTTCCTTGGATCTTCTCTATCTCCTCCGCCAACCCGATCTGGTACGGATCCCACACTGATGAGCAATACTCAAGTATAGGTCGAACGAGTGTTTTGTAAGCAACCCCCTTTGTTGATGGACTACATTTTCTAATTACTCTCCCAATGAATCTCAACCTGGTACCCGCCTTACCAACAATAAATTTTATATGATCATTCCATTTCAAATCGTTCAGCACGCATACTCCCAGATATTTAACAGAAGTAACTGCTACCAGTGTTTGTTCCGCTATTATATAGTCATACAATAAAGGATCCTTCTTTCTATGTATTCGCAATACATTACATTTGTCTATGTTAAGGGTCAGTTGCCACTCCCTGCACCAAGTGCCTATCCGCTGCAGATCTTCCTGCATTTCGCTACAATTTTCTAATGCTGCAACTTCTCTGTATACTACAGCATCATCCGCGAAAAGCCGCATGGAACTTCCGACACTATCTACTAAGTCATTTATATATATTGTGAAAAGCAATGGTCCCATAACACTCCCCTGTGGCACGCCAGAGGTTACTTTAACGTCTGTAGACGTCTCTCCATTGATAACAACATGCTGTGTTCTGTTTGCTAAAAACTCTTCAATCCAGCCACACAGCTGGTCTGATATTCCGTAGGCTCTTACTTTGCTTATCAGGCGACAGTGCGGAACTGTATCGAACGCCTTCCGGAAGTCTAGGAAAATAGCATCTACCTGGGAGCCTGTATCTAATAATTTCTGGGTCTCATGAACAAATAAAGCGAGTTGGGTCTCACACGATCTCTGTTTCCGGAATCCGTGTTGATTCCTACAGAGTAGATTCTGGGTTTCCAAAAACGACACGATACTCGAGCAAAAAACATATTCTAAAATTCTACAACAGATCGACGTCAGAGATATAGGTCTATAGTTTTGCGCATCTGCTCGATGACCCTTTTTGATAACTGGGACTACCTGTGCTCTTTTCCAATCATTTGGAACCTTCAGTTCCTCTAGAGACGCAGTACACGGCTGTTAGAAGGGGGGCAAGTTCTTTCGCGTACTCTGTGTAGAATCGAATTGGTATTCCATCAGGTACAGTGGACTTTCCTCTGTTGACTGATTTCAGTTGCTTTTCTATTCCTTTGACACTTATTTCGATGTCAGGCATTTTTTCATTTGTGCGAGGATTTAGAGAAGGAACTGCAGTGCTTTCTTCCTCTGTGAAACAGCTTTGGAAAAAGGTGTTTAGTATTTCAGCTTTACGCGTGTCATCCTCTGTTTCAAAGCCATCATCATCCCGGAGTGTCTGGATATGCTGTTTCGAGCCACTTACTGATTTAACGTAAGACCAGAACTTCCTAGACTTTTCTGTCAAGTCGGTACATAGAATTTTACTTTCGAATTCACTGAACGCTTCACGCATAGCCCTCCTTACGCTAACTTCGACATCGTTTAGGTTCTGTTTGTCTGAGATGTTTTAGCTGCGTTTAAACTTGGAGTGAAGCTCTCTTTGCTTCCGCAGTAGTTTCCTAACTTTGTTGTTGACCGCGGTGGGTTTTTCGCGTCCTTCACAGTTTTACTCGGCACGTACCTGTCTAAAATGCATTTTACAGTAGCCTTAAACTTTTTCCATAAACACTCAACATTGTCAGTGTCGGAACAGAAATTTTCTTTTTGATCTGTTAGGTAGTCTGAAATCTGCCTTCTATTACTCTTGCTAAACAGATAAACCTTCCTCCCTTTTTTTATATTCCTATTAACTTCCATATTCAGGGATGCTGCAATGGCCTTATGATCACTGATTCCCTGTTCTGCACTTAGAGTCGAAAAGTTCGGGTCTGTTTGTTATGAGTAGGTCCAAGATGTTATCCCCACGAGTCGGTTCTCTGTTTAATTGCTCGAGGTAATTTTCGGATAGTACACTCAGTATAATGTCACTCGATGCTCTGTCCCTATCACCCGTCCTAAACATCTGAGTATCCCAGTCTATATCTGGTAAATTCAAATCTCCACCTAAGACTATAATATGCTGAGAAAATTTGTGTGAAATGTATTCCAAATTTTCTCGCAGCTGTTCTGCCACTAATGCTGCTGAGTCCGGAGGTCGGTAAAAGGAGCCAATTATTAACCTAGCTCGGTTGTTGAGTGTAACCTCCACCCATAATATTTCGCAGGAACTGTCCACTTCTACTTCATCACAGGATAATCTACTACTAACAGCGACAAACACGCCACAACCGGTTGCATGCAATCTATCCTTTCTAAACACCGTATGTGCCTTTGTAAAAATTTCGGCTGAATTTATCTCTGGCTTCAGCCAGCTTTCTGTACCTATAACGATTTCAGCTTCGGTGCTTTCTATCAGCACTTGAAGTTCCGGTACTTTACCAATGCAGCTTCGACAGTTTACAATTACAATACCGATTGCTGCTTGGCCCTCGCATGTCCTGACTTTGCCCCGCACCCTTTGAAGCTGTTGCCCTTTCTGTACTTGCCCGAGGCCATCTAACCTAAAAAAAACCTGCCCAGTCCACGCCACACAGCCTCTCCTACCCATGTAGCCGCTTGCTGCGTGTAGTGGACTCCTGACCTATCCAGCGGAACCCGAAACCCCACCACCCTACGGCGCAAGTCGAGGAATCTGCAGCACACACGGTCGCAGAACCGTCTCAGCCTCTGATTCAGACCCTCCACTCGGCTCTGTACCAAAGGTCCGCAGTCAGTCCTGTCGACGATGCTGCAGATGGTGAGCTCTTCTTTCATCCCGCTAGCGAAACTGGCAGTCTTCACCAAATCAGATAGCCGCCGGAAGCCAGAGAGGATTTCCTCCGATCCATAGCGACACACATGATTGGTGCCGACATGAGCGACCACCTGCAGATGGGTGCACCCTGTACCCTTCATGGCAACCGGAAGGACCCTTTCCACGTCTGGAATGACTCCCCCCGGTATGCACACGGAGTGCACATTTGTTTTCTTCCCCTCTCTTGCTGCCGTATCGCTAAGGGGCCCCATTACGCGCCTGACATTGGAGCTCCCAACTACCAGTAAGCCCACCCTCTGTGACTGCCCGGATCTTGCAGACTGAGGGGCAACCTCTGGAACAGGACAAGCAGTCATCTCCGGCCGAAGATCAGTATCAGCCGGAGACAGAGCCTGAAACCGATTCGTCAGACAAACTGGAGAGGCCTTCCGTTCAGCCCTCCGGAATGTCTTTCGCCCCCTGCCACACCTCGAGACGACCTCCCACTCTACCACAGGTGAGGGGTCAGCCTCAATGTGGGCAGTATCCCGAGTAGCCATAGTCGTAGTCCGATCGGGAGATGCGTGGGACAAGCTGGACACCCGACAAACGCCCATCCGGACCCCCCACAGTGATGCCCATTGGCAACAGCCTCAAGCTGTGTGACCGAAGCCAACACTGCCTGAAGCTGGGGACGAAGGGATGCCAACGCAGCCTACATCCGAACACAGCAGTTGCAGTCCCTATCCATGCTAAAAACTGTTGCGCAAAGAACGTCTGAATTAATCTACAGAGAGCACAAAAAATTCGACACAAAATTTAAACGGTTATTAAAATACAAGAGTGCCTAGTAAATGCAGTAATGCTGCTACTTGCGCACTGCTGACACACTGCTTGGCGGCGGAAGGAGACTACGCTATTTTACACTATTCAGGTATTAAAAACGCGATGCTACAACTCTCAAGTACTATAATACGGCCGAAATTTATGAATTAAACAATGCAAGTGCCAAAAACACGCAAAAAAATTAAGAATTAAACTATGTAACAAATGAGTGAGCTAGAAGTATACCACTTGCTGCTGCAGCTGCTTATCCAACGGCGGCAGGGAGCACACTGACTGACCAACCGACACTGGCCGTTCAAAAAAAACAGAAGACAGACGACTACGCGAATTTACACTATTCGGGTACTAAAACGCGATGCTACAACTCTCAAGTACTATAATACGGCCGAAATTTATGAATTAAACAATGCAAGTACCAAAAACACGCAAAGAAATTAAGAATTCAACTGTGTAACAAATAAGTGAGCTAGGAGTATACGGCTTGCTGCTGCAGCTGCTTATCCAACGGCGGCAGGGAGCACACTACGACTTATCTTAGAAGCTAGATTAAGGAAGGGCAAACCTACGTTTCTAGCATTTGTAGACTTCAAGAAAGCTTTTGACAATGTTGACTGGAATACTCTCTTTCAAATTCTGAAGGTGGCAGGGGTAAAATACGGGGAGCGAAAGGCTGTTTACAATTTGCACAGAAACCAGACGGCAGTTATGAGTCGAGGGACATGAAAGGGAAGCAGTGGTTGGGAAGGGAGTAAGACAAGGTTGTAACCTCTCCCCGATGTTATTCAATCTGTATATTGAGCAAGCAGTAAAGGAAACAAAAGAAAAATTCGGAGTAGGTATTAAAATCCATGGAGACGAAGTAAAAACTTTGAGGTTCGCCGATGACATTGTAATTCTGTCAGAGACAGCAAAGGACTTGGTAGAGCAGTTGAACGGAATGGATAGTGTCTTGAAAGGAGGATATAAGATGAACATCAACAAAAGCAAAACTAGGATAATGGAATGTAGTCGAATTAAGTTGGGTGATGTTGATGGTATTAGACTAGGAAATGAGACACTTAAAGTGGTAAAGGAGTTTTGCTATTTGGGGAGCAAAATAACTGATAATGGTCGACGTAGAGAGGATATAAAACGTAGACTGGCAATGGCAAGGAAAGCGTTTCTGAAGAAGAGAAATTTGTTAACATCGAGTATAGATTTAAGTGTCAGGAAGACATTTCTGAAAGTATTTGTATGGAGTGTAGCCATGTATGGAAGTGAAACATGGACGATAAATAGTTTGGACAAGAAGAGAATAGAAGCTTTCGAAATGTGGTGCAACAGAAGAATGCTGAAGATTAGATGGGTAGATCACATAACTAATGAGGAAGTATTGAATAGGATTGGGGAGAAGAGAAGTTTGTGGCACAACTTGACCAGAAGAAGGGATCGGTTGGTAGGACATGTTCTGAGACATCAAGGGACCACCAATTTAGTATTGGAGGGCAGCGTGGAGGGTAAAAATCGTAGAGGGAGACCAACAGATGACTACACTACCCAGATTCAGAAGGATGTAGGTTGCAGTGGGTACTGGGAGATGAAGAGGCTTGCACAGGATAGAGTAGCATGGAGAGCTGCATCAAACCAGTCTCAGGACTGAAGACCACAACAACAACAACAACAGCTATAGTGTATCGACAAGTAGACGAATTTTGCTGTTTTGGTAGCTAAATATATGATAATAGCAGAAGTAAAATACAGACTTGCAACAGCTAGGAAAGATTTTGTGAAAAGTTGTTCATTAACATCTGATATAAATATTAGTCTTACGAAGTCTTTTCAGAAAATTTTCATCATGAATATATGGAATCGAAACAATTCGTAGAGACAACAAGAGGACAGGAGCTTCAGAATTTTTTGCTAGAGAAGATTAGGTGAATATGTTGGGTAACTGATGAGGAGGTACTGAATCGATTTGGGCAGAAAAGAAAGTTATTGCTTTATTTGACTAAAAGAAAGGGTAAGTTGATATCACATTTCATGAGTTATCAAGGACTCGTCTATTTGTAGGAAAGTGTATCTGTATGTGTATATGTGTGTGTGTGTGGGAGAGGGGGGGGTGAAAGTTGTAGATGCACTCCTAAGGTTGAATACAATGAGCAAGTTGAAACGAATATAAATCGCAGTTTTATGGGGAGACGAAGATAATTCCACAGGACAGCTGCATCAAACCAGATTTCAGACTGAAGGGCACAACGCGACAATGTCGACTTACCTTTCGACGCAGTTGTTCCAATTTTCTAAATTTACAAATGTATTAATTTTTACTTTCTATGATGACAGTTCACAGTTTATTACCAAATGATGTCTCTTTTCCTGTATTAGAAAATGGCCAAGATTTCATCTTCCTGGGTTCCATGTAGGGACCACTCTTTGTAACTTTCTTTTCCTTTTCCCAATCTCTCTTCAAGTATCAGTTTGTCCACCCTTGCATTAACACAACACTGCACTTGTTTTGAATTTCGATTAGCGAATTTTTTAATGTTGACATTTCTTTTTACCGTCATACGAAAGGCACCATACAAACTGTAGGAACCAACACGGCTTCAGAAAACAACAATAGCATGAATTCCATCTAGCTCTGTTCGTCTACTACACCCAGAAAGTAGTAGATACAGGTGTGTAAGGAGATACCGTGTTCCTTGACTTCTAGAAGACTTTAGATAATACTTCTGCACTTTAATGACAAAATACGATTGTACATAATATCAGGCTGTGTGATTGGATTCAAGAGTTTCTAACGCACAGGATACAGCATGTCATTCTGAACAGAGAGAAGTCTTCAGACCTAGAGGTAACTTCCGGCGTGTACCAGGAGAATGATACATGACCATTACTTTTCACTACATATCACATCTGTTAGATGACGATCAGTTTGGCTTTAGGAACGCTAAGGTACGAGAGAGACAGTTCTCACGTTGCGTTTGATAATGGAAGCAAGACTGAAGAAAAATCAAGACCCATTCATGGGAGTTGTCGACCTGTAAAAAGAGTTCGACAATGTGAAATGGTGCAAAATGTACGAAATTCTAAGAGAAATAGGGGTAAGCTATAGGGAAAGATGGGTAATATGCAATATTTACAAGAAATAATAAGGAACAATAAGACTCGAAGACCAAAACCTAAGTGCTCGGATTGAAAAGGGTGCAAGACATGAATGTAGTCTTTCACCCCTACTGGTCAATCTACACGTCGAAGAAGCAATGACGGAGATAATAGAAAGGTTCAAGAGCAGGGTTAAATCAAGGTAAAAGGATATCGACGATAAGATTCACTGATGACATTGCTAACCTTAGTGATAATAAAGAAGAATTACAGGATCTGTTGAATGGAAAGAACAGTGTAATGAGTGCAGAATAGAGTGCACAGCAAATCGATGAAAGGCGAAAGTAATGAGAAGTAGCAGAAATGGGAACAGTGAGAAACTTAACAGCAGGTCCAACTGTAAACAGACCACGTACGACAGACACTTGGGAATATGTTTCTCAAATATATGTGGATCCAAACATAATAGCCAGATAAATGGCTAAGTTTTTGCAATTTCCTTGTTTTTCTGGGAAATAATTACTCCACAATTCTTCGCTGGGTGCAGTTTTTTACATTTTCAGCAGGTCAGTAATTAGAACTGATAAATTCTGATTCAACTAACCTGACATCCCAAAAAATACTCATTTATGAACAATCGGAACTATGTCAGACCATCTAAGAGTGTCCTCTCTTGAATCTACGTTGAACACAATTCTGAAAATCACACACATGAATAAACTCGACTTTTCTGACGATGTATTTCCAATCCTCGAACAGTCTACTGTTGAAGTCCTTTACTGCACTGTAATCGATTTGTGGGCAGCAGGAATGCGCATGGATCTTTCGGTGACATTGTGCTACAAGTGAGGATGTGATGCACTTTGTTTTGGAAAATTCGTTGACAAAAAGATCATTTCCTGTTGCAACTCTTATCTCATAGATAAGTGACTTTTAGCACTGAGTTGGAACATAAGCTGAGCTCATAGTCCTTCATTATCTTATTTCGGTCGCAATCATGACTTACATCCCCTGCAGATAGAGACTGTCACCACCACGTTCACCAGATGCCCTTTGGTACTCCAGTAGGGCAACACCTGCTAATTGCATATCATGCAACCATGTAGTCTAGAGGGAGCGTCTTTGATTAGTAATCAAACGTCCACCGTACCAGTTCGAATCCCGTCAATGTTTAACCTTTGAATAAAAATCACCAATCACCAGTAATAGCGACCGAAGGCTGCCGGCGTAGGAATTCGGCCTCATTCTACCAACGGCAGCAGTAGCCGACTGAGATAACCGCAGCAACAGGGAAGTAACCGCTTTTGTGTCATTTACGAGTTCCTAACCAGGAGCGAATTTTATTGTATCATCTGTGTGCTTTAATAGTTTAGTTTCTTGAATTTCTGCATGTAAACTTAATATCTGATAGCCACAGATGTCGCGTTTTCGTTTGCGTCGGAAAATAAACCGATTTTGTGACATATTACAATTTCCTAATCAGGGGCAAATTATTTAATTTTACATGTGTGCTTCGGTAGTTAGGTTTTCAAATCTCTGCTTATTACTAGACACAGTTCGTGTGTTTCCATCACAGTTTAGAGTAGAGTTGCGCAGCACGTGCCGATAGTCCGTTTATCTGCATAGTTTAGTTTTCCACAGTCTGAGCTCCTCGTCCTTCATTATCTTATTTCGGTCTCGATCGTGATTTACATCCCCTGCAGATAGAGACTGGACAGGGACTGCGATTGTTGTGTGTAGATGCAAGTCGAGTTGATGACACATCGCTCTCAGCTTCAGGCTGTGATGGCTTCGGTTACACAGCTTGAGGCTGCAGTGGATGGGCACCATTGCTGTGGGCCGACCGTGGGGATCTAATGGACGTCCAGCATTTCCGCGTCCTCTGATCGGTCCTCACCGGTGCCCAACCCAGTTACTGCTAGCACTGAGGCTGACCCTTCACATGTGGTCGAGTGGGAGGTCGCCCCGGGGCGAAGCAGGCGGCGGAAGACTTCCCAGGCGCCGCACGTAAGCCTTTCCTGGTTTGTCTGACAAACAGGTTGCAGGTGCTGTCCGTGGCTGACACTGTCGCTGTGCCAGATGCTGTCACCTGTCCTGTTTCAGAGGAAACCACTCAGCCTACAAGATCCGGGCAATTGCAGAGGGTGGGGTTATTGATAGTTGGGACCTCCAACGTTAGGCGCGCTAGGAGCCCCCTTAGGAACTTGACTGACAAGAAGGGTAAGTAAACCAATCTGCACTCCGTGTGCTTACCGGGTGGAGTCATTCCAGATGTGGAAAGGGTCCTCTCGGATGCCATGAAGAGCACAGGGTGCAGCCAACTGCAGGTGGTTGCTCACGTCGGTACCAATTGTGTCACTTTGGATCAGAAGAGATTCTCTCTGGTTTCGAGCTGCTAACAGAAGTGGTAAACGCTGAAAGTCTTGTTTGCAAGATGAAAGCAGAGCAGATCATTTGCAGCTTAGTCGACAGGACGATTGCGGACCTCTGGTACACAGAAGAGAGAAGGGACTGAATCAGAGGTTCAGACGGTTCTGCGACCGTGTAGGCTGCGGATACCTCGACTTGGGCCAAAGGGTGGTTGGATTTCGGGTTCCGCTGAATAGGTCAGGTGTCCACTATACGCAGGAGGCGGCTACACGGGTAGCAGGGGCTGTGTGGCGTGGACTGAGCGGTTTTGTAGGTTAGAGGGTCTTGGTAAAACACAAGAAGGGCTTCAGTCACAAAGGATGCACGCTGAACACAGGAAGAATGCAGATACAGGAACCACTGCTATAACAGATGTAAATTGTCGTAGCTGTGTTGGGAAAGTACCAGAGCTCCAAGCGCTAATAGAAAGCACCGATGCTCAAATTGTTATAGGCACTGAAAGCTGGCTAAAGCAGGATATAAGCTCAGCCAATTTTTTTGCGAAGAACCTAACGGTGTTCCGAAAAGATAGGCTAAACATGATTGGCCGTGGCGTGTTTGTTGCTTTTAGAAGTAGTTTATCTTGTTGCGAAATTGAAGTAGATCGTTTCTGTGAATTGTTTGAGCAGAGATCAATGTTGGAAACCGGAATAAAATAATAATTGGATCCTTTCACAGTCCCACTAATTCAGATGATCCAGTTGCTGAAAGATTCAAAGAAAACTTGAGTTTGATTTCAAACACGTACCCGACTCACATGGTAATAGTTAGTGGTGACTTTAATTTACCCTCGATATGTTGGTGAAAATAAATGTTTATTCCGGAGGTACGCATAAAATATCTTCCGGAACTGTGCTGAACCCATTCTCTGAAAATCATTTCGAGCAGTTAGTTCTTGAGCCCACGCGAATAGTAAACGGTTGTGAAAATACACTTGACCTCTTAACAACAAATAATCCTGAGTTAATAACAAGCATCAAAACGGATGCAGGGATTAGTGAACGCAGAGTTTTCGTAGCGAGATTGAATATTGTAATCCCCAAATCCTCGAAAAATAAGCTAAAAATATACCTATTGAAAAACCAAATAAAAATTCACTTTATGCCTTCCTAAGAGACAGTCTCCACTCATTCCAAATTAATAATGTAAGTGTAAACCAGATATGGCTTAGAACCAAAGAAATTGTATCACAGCAATTGAGAGATTTATACCAAATAAATTAACAAACGACGGAGCTGACCTCATTGGTACACAAAACGGGTTAATTCACTGTTGCAGAAACAACGAAACAAACATGCAAAATTAAGCAGACGCAAAATCCCTAAGACTGGCGATCTTTTACAAAAGCTCGAAATTTAGCGTGGACTTCAATGCGAGATGCTTATAACAGTTTCCACAACGAAACTTTGGTTCGAAACCTGGCAGAAAATCTGAAGAGATTCTAGTCGTATGTGAAGTATGTTAGCGGCAAGAAACAATCAATGCCTTCTCTGCGCGATAGCAGTGGAGATACTATCGAAGTCAGTGTTGCAAAAGCAGAATTACTGAACACAACCTTCCGAAATGCCTTTACAAAAGAGGACGAAGTGAATTATCCAGAATTCGAATCGAGAACAGCTGCCAACATGAGTAACGTAGAAGTAAATATCCTCAGAGTAGTGAAGCAACTTAAATCACTTAATAAAAGCAAGGCTTCTGGTCCAGACTGTATACCAATTAGGTTCCTTTCGGAGTAGCGCTATGCTGATGCATTAGCTCCATACTTAACAATCATATACAACCGTTCGCTCGACGAAAAGTCCGTACCCAAAGACTGGAAAGTTGCACAGGTCACCACAATATCCGAGAAAGGTAGGAGTAATCCACTAAATTACAGGCCCATATCGTTAACGTCGATATGCAGCAGAATTTTGGAATATATATTGTGTTTTAACATTATGAATTACCTCGAAGAAAACTGTCTATTGACACACAGTCAACAAGGGTTTAGAAAATATCGTTCCTGTAAAACGCAACTAGCTCTCTATTCACATGAAGTGTTGAGTGCTATTGACAAGGGATTTTATATCGATTCCGTATTTCTGGATTTCCGGAAGACTTTTGACACCGTACCACACAAGAGGCTCGTAGTAAAATTGCGTGCTTTTGGAGTATCGTCTCAGTTATATGATTGGATTGGTGATTTCCTGTCAGAGAGGTCATAGTTCGTAGTGATTGACGGAAAGTCGTCGAGTAAAATAGAAGTGATTTCTGACGTTCCCCATGGTCGTATTATACGCCCTCTGCTGTTCCTTATCTATATAAACGATTTTGAAGATAATCTGAGCAGCCGTATTAGGTTGTTTGTAGATGACGTTGTCGTTTATCGACTAATAAAATCATCAGAAGATCAAAACAAACTGCAAAACCATTTAGGAAAGATACCTGGATGGTGTGAAAAGTGGCAGTTGACCCTAAATAAAGTGAGGTCATCCACATGAGTGCTAAAAGGAACTCGTTAAACTTCGGTTACACGATAAATCAGTGCAATCTAAAGGCCGTAAATTCAACTAAATACCTAGGTATTACAATTACGAACGACTTAAATTTGTAGGAACACATAGAAAATGCTGTGGGGAAGGCTAACCAAAGACTGCGTTTTATTGGCAGGACACTTAGAAAATGTAACAGACCTACACTACGCTTGTCCGTCCTCTTTTAGAATACTGCTGCGCAGTGTGGAATCCTTACCAGGTAGGACTGACGGAGTTCATCGAAAAAGTTCAAAGAAAGGCAGCACGTTTTGTATTATCGCGAAATATGGGAGAGAGTGTCACAGAAATGATCCAGGATTTGGGCTGGAAATCATTAAAGGAAAGGCGTTTTTTGTTACGACGGAATCTTCTGACAAAATTCCAATCAGCAACTTTCCTCTCCGAAAATATTTTGTTGACACCGACATATATACGGAGGAACGATCACCATGCTAAAATAAGGGAAATCAGAGCTCGTACGGAATGATATAGGTGTTCATTCTTTCCGTTCGCTATACGAGATTGGAATTATTGAGAACTGTGAAGGTGGTTCGATGAGCCCTCTGCCAGGCACTTGAATGTGATTTGTAGAGTATCCATGTAGATGTAGAGGTAGATATAGATAAACGGCCTTGTCAAAGAGGATGGAGTTGCGGACTGAGGTTAAGGGCACTCCTTTGGGATGGAAATCTGCCCTAAAAGGCGGAAGAATTGCCAATGATCAACAGCATCAGGACGCAGAAGGCAATGGAAACCATTGCATTAGACACACAATGTGCATCCACAATACATGTAGCCTGTAACCGAAAAAGCGTCGTGATGATCTCTCCATTGGCAAAAGATTCTGGACTAGACCCCAATTCGTATCTCCGAGAGGGAATTGCCAATGGGGGCGTGACCACGAGAAAAAGATTGCACAACCTACGAAATGATAATGTTTTACGAGTCGGGGCGTGGATTGTCAGACATTTGAACCTGTTGTGGAAGCGAGAAAATCTGAAGAGGGAAACGCTAAGGCTTAATCTATGTAATGGGTGTCAGTGAAGAGAAATTAAAAGTAGACAAGTATTTCCGGTCAGACGAGTATAGGGCAATGTCAACAGCAGCAGAAATGCAGCTCGAGTGGGATTCGTCGCTGGCCTGTGTGGCCGAGCGGTTCCAGGCGCTTCAGTCTGGAACCGCGCCACCGCTACGGTCGCAGGTTCGAATCCTGCCTCGGGCATGGATGTGTGTGATGTCCTTAGGTTAGTTAGGTTTAAGTAGTTCTAAGTTCTAGGGGACTGATGACCTGAGATGTTAAGTCCCATAGTGCTCAGAGCCATTTGAACCATTTTTTGGGATTCGTTATGAACAGGGAGGTAGGACAGACGTTGAGCTCTGCGAACGGTTCGGTGATTTGGCTGTTCTCACCAGAAACGACAGAAAACCAAAACAATCAGCAATAGTTCAGGTACACGAGTCGACATCGCAAGCAGAAGATGAACAAAAAAAAGAAAGTATGAAGATATTTAACAGTTAATTCAGTACGTAAATTTTCTCAGGGGACTGTGCACAACATCAATATACTCAGACACATGCATGATGCACACTGTGCTGTTTTACAATACATTTATTCACTACCAGTTTCTATCACGGATCATTTTCACAGTGGAAAAATATCTATTGTGACGGCTTCACAAGTCATACACGCAATTTAATCAGAAAAGTATTCGCCATTGCTGACTTGGAAAGTAAGAAAATAATACTTAACGCCAAACCACAGCCCTAAGCAAGCAGAAAACAGCTTTGAAAAATGAAAACATGTAACAGCAATAAGGGCACAGCACTATTATCCATTGCCTGAGCAATGGTGATGTGCTCACACTGCTCTCACAGGTTTTCATGTTTTAAACGTTGTTTTCTACTTGCTTAACGCTGTATTATGATGGTAAATATTATTTTCGTATGTTTTCAAGTCAGCAATGGCGTTATCTGGTTAAATAGTTAAATAGTATGCATGAAATGTGAAATTCTCACAATAAACATTTTTCCACTCTCTCAGTACTTAAAGGGAAATAAGAATTTAATTTCGGATTTGAATGCGGTTGTAGGGGAGGGAGTAGAAGTAAGGGTTACATCAAAACATGGGCTTGGCAGTAGGAATGAGAGAGTAGAAAGGCTAACTGAGTTAGGCATTAAATTTCAGGCGTTAATATCGTATTATGGAAATGGAAGAGGATGTAGATGAAGACGAAATGGGAGGTAAGACACTGCGTGAGGAGTTTGACAGAGCACTGAAAGACCTGAGTCGAAACAAGGCCCATGGAGTAGACAACATTCCATTACAACTACTGACGGCCTTGGGAGAGCCAGTCATGACAAAACTCTACCACCTGGTGAGCAAGATGTATGTATGAGACAGGTGAAATACCCTCAGACTTCAAGAAGAATATAATAATTCCAATCCCAAAGAAAGCAGGTGCTGACAGATGTGAAAATTACCGAACTATCAGTTTAATAAGTCACAGCTGCAAAATACTAACGCGAATTCTTTACAGACGAATGGAAAAACTGGTAGATGCGGACCTCGGGGAGGATCAGTTTGGATTCCGTCGAAATGTTGGAACACGTGAGGCAATACTGACCTTACGACTTATCTTAGAAGAAAGATTAAGAAAAGGCAAACCTGCGTTTCTAGCATTTGTAGACTTAGAGAAAGCTTTTGACAATGTTGACTGGAATACTCTCTTTCAAATTCTGAAGGTGGCAGGGGTAAAATACAGGGAGCGAAAGGCTATTTACAATTTGTACAGAAACCAGATGGCAGTCATAAGAGTCGAGGGGCATGAAAGGGAAGCAGTGGTTGGGAAAGGAGTGAGACAGGGTTATAGCCTCTCCCCGATGTTATTCAATCTGTATATTGAGCAAGCAGTATAGCAAACAAAAGAAAAATTCATAGTAGGTATTAAAATTCATGGAGAAGAAATAAAAACTTTGAGGTTCGCCGATGACATTGTAATTCTGTCAGAGACGGCAAAGGACTTGGAAGAGCAGTTGAACGGAATGGACAGTGTCTTGAAAAGAGGATATAAGATGAACATCAACAAAAGCAAAACGAGGATAACGGAATGTAGTCAAATTAAATCGGGTGATGCTGGGGGAATTAGATTAGGAAATGAGACACTTAATGTAGTAAAGGAGTTTTGCTATTTAGGAAGTAAAATAACTGACGATGGTCGAAGTAGAGAGGATATAAAATGTAGACTGGCAATGGCAAGGAAAGCGTTTCTCAAGAAGAGAAATTTGTTAACATCGAATATAGATTTATGTATCAGGAAGTCGTTTATGAAAGTATTTGTTTGGAGTGTAGCCATTTATGGAAGTGAAACATGGACAATAACTAGTTTGGACAAAAAGAGAATAGAAGCTTTCGAAATGTGGTGCTACAGAAGAATGCTGAAGATTAGATGGGTAGATCACGTAACTAATGAGGAGGTATTGAATAGGATTGGGGAGAAGAGAAGTTTGTGGCACAACTTGACTAGAAGAAGGGATCGGTTGGTAGGACATGTTTTGAGGCATCAAGGGATCACAAATTTAGCATTGGAGGGCAGCGTGGAGGGTAAAAATCGTAGAGGGAGACCAAGAGATGAATACACTAAGCAGATTCAGAAGGATGTAGGTTGCAGTAGGTACTGGGAGATGCAGCTCTCCATGCTACTCTATCCTGTGCAATCTTCTTCATCTCCCAGTACCTACTGCAACCTACGTCCTTCTGGATCTGCTAACTGTATTCATCTCTTGATCTCCCTCTACGATTTTTACCCTCCACGGTGCCCTCCTATACGACATTGGTGATCCCTTGATGCCTCAGAACATGTCCTATCAACCGATCCCTTCTTCTGGTCAAGTTGTGCCACAAACTTCTCTTCTCCCCAATCCTATTCAGTACTTCCTCATTAGTTATGTGATCTACCCATCTAATCTTCAGCATTCTTCCGTAGCACCTCATTTCGAAAGCTTCTATTCTCTTCTTGTCCAAACTATTTATCGTCCATGTTTCACTTCCATACATGGCTACACTCCATACAAATACTTTGAGAAATGACTTCCTGACACTTAAATCTATACCCGATGTTAACAAATTTCTCTTTTTCAGAAACGTTTTCCTTTCCATTGCCAGTCTACATTTTATATCCTCTCTACGTCGACCATCATCAATTATTTTGCTGCCCAAATAGCAAAACTCCTTTACTACTTTAAGTGTCTTATTTCCTAATCTAATACCCTCAACATCACCCGACTTAATTCGACTGCATTCCATTATCCTCGTTTTGCTTTTGTTGATGTTCATTTTATATCCTCCTTTCAAGACACTATCCATTCCGTTCAACTGCCCTTCCAAGTCCTTTGCTGTCTCTGAGAGAATTACAATGTCATCGGCGAACCTCAAAGTTTTTATTTCTTCTCCATGGATTTTAATACCTACTCCAAATTTTTCTTTTGTTTCCTTCACTGCTTGCTCAATATACAGATTGAATAACATCAGGGAGAGACTACAACCCTGTCTCACTCCCTTCCCAACCACTGCTTCCCTTTCATGCCCCTCGACTCTTATAACTGCCATCTGGTTTCTGTACAAATTGTAAATAGCCTTTCGCTCCCTGTATTTTACCCCTGCCACCTTCAGAATTTGAAGGAGAGTATTCCAGTCAACATTGTCAAAAGCTTTCTCTAGGTCTACAAATGCTAGAAACGTAGGTTTGCCTTTCCTTAATCTTTCTTCTAAGGTAAGTCGTAGGGTCAGTATTACCTCACGTGTTCCAAAATTTCTACGGAAGCCAAACTGATCTTCCCCGAGGTCAGCTTCTACTAGTTTTTCCATTCGTGTTAGTATTTTGCAGGTGTGACTTATTAAACTGATAGTTCGGTAATTTTCACATCTGTCAGCACCTGCTTTCTTTGGGATTGGAATTATTATAATCTTCTTGAAGTCTGAGGGTATTTCGCCTGTCTCATACATCTTGCTCACCAGATGGTAGAGTTTTGTAAGGACTGGCTCTCCCGAGGCCGTCAGTAGTTCCAATGGAATGTTGTCTACTCCGGGGGCCTTGTTTCGACTCAGGTCTTTCAGTGCTCTCTCAAACTCTACACGCAGTATCGTATCTCCCATTTCATCTTCATTTACATCCTCTTCCAATAGCATAATATTGTCCTCAAGTATATTGCCCTTGTATAGACCCTCTATATACTCCTTCCACCTTTCTGCTTTTCCTTCTTTGCTTAGAACTGGGTTTCCATCTGAGCTCTTGATGTTCATACAAGTGGTTCTCTTATCTCCAAAGGTCTCTTTAATTTTCCTATAGGCAGTATCTATCTTACCCCTAGTGAGATAAGCCTCTACATCCTTACATTTGTCCTCTAGCCATCCCTGTTTAGCCATTTTGCACTTCCTGTCGATCTCATTTTTGAGACGTCTGTATTCCTTTTTGCCTGCTTAATTTACTGCATTTTTATATTTTCTCCTTTCATCAATTAAATTCAATATTTCTTCTGTTACCCAAGGATTTCTACTAGCCCTCGTCTTTTTACCTACTTGATCCTCTGCTGCCTTCACTACTTCATCCCTCAAAGCTACCCATTCTTCTTCTACTGTATTTCTTTCCCCCATTCCTGTCAATTGTTCCCTTATGCTCTCCCTGAAACTCTGTACAACCTCTGGTTCTTTCAGTTTATCCAGGTCCCA